>NC_134485.1:377493234-377793234 GCF_040206685.1 Ascaphus truei
CTGTCACCCTCACCCACTCTCTCTGTTTTATCTTAACTGCACTATACCTACACCGAAATAACCTATTCTGCTTTCTTCCAGATCTGACTCAAGTTTCACACGGGAGACATCGGAAGACAGGTAGGGAACACCTCCCCTCTCCAGTATAGTACCTTGAGGGACTGCGGATCAGGTAAGATCCCAGGCGGGATTGCTGCTTTGGAAATTGTTAAGAGGGGGCATCCAAACACTGGTTAATGGGTTCAGAAGTCATTCACGTCTGGGTTGTTTTTTGGTTCGGTTAGTGAGGTCAACACACACACACACACACACACACACACACACACACACACACACACACACACACTACTTTTCGAAATAAACCTACGTTTCTATGAAAATTTCAGTTGTTTTTTTGCGGCCCACCTAGTCTTAAACCTTGTTTATTTGGCCCTTGTTAGCATTTGAGTTTGACATGCTTGACGTACACAGTGCTTCACAGCAGTAATACACGTGACAGTCATATAAATAACAAATAATACAAATAACACATAATGGGAAGAAGTGCTTCAGACATAAAAGTGACACATAAGGGAAAAAAAGTCCCTGCCCCAAAGAGCTCACCATCTAATTGGTAAGTAGGAAGAACATATAGAGACAGGAGGGTGGTAAGTGCATCTGCAAATGGTCCACGGCCGATGTATAAGGTGTAAAGTATCAGCCACGGAGCTACTCGTATGCTTCGTTAAGCAGGTGTTTTAAGATGGGTCTTAACAGTGGATAGAGTGGGTGCTTGTCTGATATTGATGGGAAGGGCATTCCAGATGTGTGGGGCAGTCGGTGAGAAAGGTTTTAGACACAAAAAGGGGTAGAGAGAAGACATCCTTGAGCAGAACGCAAGATTCGGGATGGTGTATAGCGAGAAATTAGGGCTGAGAAGTAAAGGAGGAGCAGAAGAGTGTAAAGCCTTAAAAGAGAGAATTCAGGGAGCGTGGCCAGGAGGCTGAACGAGCTGGTCATAGGTTTGCATAGCTCCACAAACACCTGAATAAACCTTCAGAAACCCCACTAAAACCGAGGGAAAAAACCCCTAGGAGACTGCCCAAAAGCCCCCAGTGCAGACAACCTGGTCCTTGGTCCGGCATATTAACCCAAAAGAGGAAAAACAGCTTTGCCTGAGCTTATGGTGCGCAGCTCCCCTCTCTCCGGTGGAATTAAGATAGCCGCCGGGACCGCGCGGCTCATCTAAAGTGAAGATCCTGACCACGGCAAGCGGCTAAAAGGTAGGGGGGAGCCCCGTTGCAGCCACTGACACGGAGGCTGGTCAATCCCGGCAATAAACGCAAACACCTTTAGCCCCTCTTCCGAAAACACGGCGCATCCCCGCCTTCCCGTCGAGACTCGCAAACTGGCGCCGTCTGGCATGTGAGCTGCCAAGCCTACCCGTGTTCAACCGAGGTGCGCAGTCCCTCGAGTGGGAGATTGGCGTGGTGCTTGAAAGGCACAGGAGGGGACCCAGAGCAGTGGTGGGAGCGGAGAGAAGGGAAGAGGGAGCTCCGAGGAGGTGGAGAAGGAGAGGTGCCCGTGCGTTCCAGCCTGCAACTCAGTTGTGTTCCAGCCAGATCCAAAATGGCCACCGCTGGCCAGAGTTAAAGGCACAGAACACACAAACAAATTCAGTAACTGAAAAATTGAAAAACAGGGCTCTGAGTTGTTTTCCAACACTCTCCCCATTCCGACTAAGCCCCAATACTTACCTAACACAAAGAGACTATTGGGCCCTGGGTAACCCTTATGGGTGGTCCTGAATAGGGGGAGAAGGTCAACCCCCCCCAGGGAAGGGGGAAAAAAATCCTAATAATAAAAAAATGTGAATGATCATGGTGCTTCAGGAATGAGCGGGCTTATGTCAATGTAAAAAGAAAAAACAAAACTTACATCACCCAAACAAAATCAGCTTTAATTATATGTATCAAAACGACCAATAACAACAAATATGCCACCTACCAAAACACAAAAAAAAAACCCACGGGAGGCCGCACTCTTCTTTAAAAAAACCAAGATGGGAACTAAAGATCAAGAAGCGTCTATCGCAGGCGAAGACACAGAGCCAGAAACAGACTCTGAAGAAGAGACAGATACCCCGCTTACTCGCAAAGAAATGCTGCTGTTTGTTCAAGACATCAAAAGCTCCGAGATGCAGAGTTTTCGTCACAGTGTCAGAGAGGAAATAGCGTCTATAGGAGACCGTATCGTGGACTTGGAGGAGAAAGTGGACACCACCGCCTCTGCCCAGGAGACCCAAGCCCAAGAAATCCACGAATTAAAAACACAAGTTAAAACAATTTTCGAAAAATTGGAGGATTCGGAAAACCGGCCAAGACGCAATAATCTGCGGATCAGGGGGGGTCCGGAGGAAGTGGACAATGCTCAGCTGGACGCATATCTCATCCAGCTCTTTAGGTCTTTGCTACCAGAAATATTGGAAGACAAACTCCAGATGGACAGAGCACATAGACTGCCTAGACCTAGAGGCCTGGACCCAAAAAAACCATGAGATGTGATTACACGTCTACACTACTCTCGTATTAAAGAAGAGATACTGAGAGCCGCTAGATCTACTCCAACGATAGAACAAGACAATGTTCAGCTTCTCATTTTTCCAGATTTGGCTCAAATCACGTTGAACAAACGAAAAATGTTCGCACAGATCACAAACACACTGAGAAATAATAAAATACACTACCGTTGGGGTTTTCCGTGCAAGATAATATTTATCTACCAAGAAACAACACATATATTTCTCTCTCCAGAAGAAGGTGAAGAGAAATTGAGAGCAATGAGTCTCCTTGAGCCAGAGGAAATGGAGGCCTCCCAGCGGATTCAGCCCCCACCTTAACAACAGCGCCGACATGCGTAAAGACCCCAACTCCACGAAGAGAAAAGAACCAGCCCGCTTGAAATTTGGAGCTGATCATCCATTGCATTTCTAGTTAATTCTACAGATTGACGGAATGTTGTCCGGAACATAAGGCATACTGTAGCTGAACTTGTCGTTTACTCCAGATATGCTCTTTTTCTTGAACAGGAGTGGAGACACCTGACGTCAATTTACTAACTTGAACCACCCTCAAAGACCAGGGCGATCTGGTTATCAAGAATCTCTTGAAGATAACTTCCCATACTGTGAAAGGTTTTAGTTTTAAAATACAGGCTGCCACGATGGTTGCTTTGGAAATGTTTTTTCAAAACTGACTGTGTTTCTAAATGGACTGAAAGTCTCAAAGCACCTAGAAACTGATAGACAGCCTGATCTAAGTTGAATGTTTTGTGCAGTTGACACATGTTGGCCCAATTTGGGGTTTTTCGGGCTCGGGGGCCATCAGCGGGCCGGCTTCTGTGGGTGTCCCTGTTTCGGTGCGGGTGGCTCGGTCGGTGGCCCTGTCTTTGACTGGGTCGCTGGATGGGCCGCCTCTGCTGGGGGGCGGCTCGCTGGTGGCTCTTGGGGCCCGGGTTTGGACACCCTGGGCCTAATTCGAAACTGTTTCCTAGGTAGAAGTATGTCCTGGTTGCGGGTTTTCTATGTTATTTACCCCAGATCTGTTCTCCCAATACTCTAAGTATAATTTTTTGCACTGTACCTTTTGTGTCTCTCTTCCCCTATAGACTAAATATAGTTTTTGAGATGGCCGAGCACTGGATGCCAGTCTGATCTACTCAATGAGAGAAAATTAAGGAAAGATAAGGTGATGTAAATAGTTACAATGTTTCATTTCCCCCTCGTTTCTCTGTATCCTGATGTGTAAGACTACACATACAATCCACCCCGTACTTTTCGGGGTGTTGCTTTTGCTTTTGGTTTCTGAAGGTTTGGCTCCCAAACAAGGGAGCACTGCGGCATTAAGCCGTTGGGCTGCGGCCCGCCCTCCCCCCCCCCCCAGGTTTGCGCATCCCGTGACTGCGATACACTCGCATGACGGGACCTGAAATGGTTGGTCCCCCCAAACATAGTTTGGAAACCGGGGTCATCTCTTCACCACCCTACCCTGTCCACCCTCTCCCCACACCCAGTTCTACAAGCATTTGTTACTGCAGAAAGTCAATATGTGTATCTCTCAAGGTGTATGTTCACGATATAGACTGTTTACAATAGTTAAGATACTGTTTCTTCTGCTACATATAAGTCATCACTCTGTTCACCTGTATCATAGACCTTTAAAACATCACTATGCCGATTAATATAATTTCCCAAAACACCAAGGGCCTCAATACCCCCCGTAAGAGACGAATAGCCCTTTCAGAGGCTAAAAGACTAGCAGGAGATATTATTTTGTTACAAGAAACGCCTCTGAAAAAGGAGGATCAATCACTGCTGTACAGTAGCGACTACCCTCTAATCTATCACTCATCATCCCATACAAAAAAAATGGGGTGGCTACACTTTTCCATAAAAATCTAAACTTCAAAGTAGACAAAGTGAAAAATGACCCTGCTGGGAGAATTTTAATTGTTAGAGGATTACTAGACTCTACCCATCTAACAATAGTTAACATCTATGCCCCTAACGAAAATCAAGAATCCCTTTTCTGGGAGCTAACAAACTTAATAAACTCTGTCCAGATAGGTTTTCTAATTCTTGCAAGGGATTTAAACGCAATCATGGACCCAAAGTTAGATAAATTTCCCAGTCTTCCATCACCGCAAAAGATAGTTCCCTCTACTCGTGGTCTTGTGTCCATGACCAGGGATCTGATGGTAGTAGACTCCTGGAGATTAATGAACAATAAGGAAAAAGATTTTTCCTTCTTCTCTCATCCCCATAACAGTTACTCACGTATAGACTATATTCTAATTGACCAACAAATTAGCGATAACATTTCCTCAGCAACAATTGCCCCCTCTGCTTGGTCAGACCACTCTACAATTATAACTAAATTGGGTGGCCTCACAACCAAAAACAAAACAAGGTTGTGGTCCTTAAATGAATCATTACTGTCAAACCCACAAAATCTCCAACAATTGGAAGGGGAACTGGTCCAATATTTTGATATAAATAACACCCCGGACGTTTCCCCTTTTACCCTCTGGGAGGCCCATAAATCTGTGCTTAGAGGTAAGCTGATTGCTCTGGCTTCACGGAAAAAGAAGGAAAAAGCGGAACAAATTGTGACACTAACACAAAAGTCATCAGAACTGGAAAGTATCCATAAAGCAAATCCCTCCCGAAAAAAACTATAGACAATCTCAGTTAGAGGCCAATTAAATCTTTTGTTAGTGACAAACGCAGAGAGAGCTATACGATGGACTCAACAGAAATACTACGAAAAAAGCAATAAGGCAGATAAAATGCTGGCACGTAAGCTAAAACAAAAGCAGGTTAAAGCTAAGATCCATAATATTTATACTAAAAATGGAAAAATATCTCATAGCCCCAAAGATATAAGTGACGCTTTTAAGGAATATTATGCATCTCTTTGCAATCTGCCTGGACCAGTGGGAGAATCGGCTAAAAACAAAAAAGCGAAAAAAATTCAAAACTTTCTAACTCAATGCTGGCTCTCCACGCTGGAACCAGAAGATATAATAAATCTTGAAAAAACTATAGAACCCCCTGAAATCTTGGAGTCTATCAAATCTTTGAAAAATGGGAAGGCCCCTGGTCCGGATGGATTTTCAAATCTTTACTACGAAAAATTCTCCATAATACTCCTCCCACACTTAACCAAGATATTTAATGAGATGCTTTTAGGCCTCCCCCCACCCAGAGATATGCTACGAGCAACCATAGTCGTAATCCCAAAAGATGGAAAAGATCCCATGATGTGCTCTAGCTACAGACCTATATCTTTGTTAAATACAGATCTAAAATTATACGCAAAAATCTTGGCCACTAGATTAAACAATATTCTTCCAAGATTGATCCATCCGGACTAGGTTGGCTTTGTTTTGGACAGGCAAGCCCTTGACAACACAAGGAGGACGGTGAACTTGGGAGGAGGAGCTAAATACCAATTTGGACCTTGATGTCTGGAAAGATGTTTGGGAGGCCGCCTCCAAAAATTCTTCCTGTGTGGTGATTAAGGAGAATATTTACAAGCTAATATTTAGATGGCATATGACTCCTAAGTTGAACTCTTTTCTCCCAGGTGTCTCTCCTTTATGTTGGCGTGGTTGTGGCGAAATGGGGAATATACTGCACATATTTTGGTCATGTCCAAAAATTCAGCAAACATGGAGGGAAGTGTTTGCTTTAATACACAGGATTTTGGGAATCACTGTCCCCCAGGACCCAATATATATAGTATTGGGAAAACAAATGGCCAATTGTAACAAAAAAGAAATTAAAGTTATCTCCCAAATTCTAAATGCTACTAGATGCACCATCGGCAAAAACTGGAAACAACTCCCCCATCCTTAAACCAAATAAATAACGAAATCTGGCACATAGTCTACATGGAAAAACTCACTACCTACCTAACTGGTTCCACTTCACAATTCTCAGAAACATGGGCTCCTTGGTTTAGACATGCAGGTATATCCCCACATTTAGACTAGATTATTCTGAACAGATTGACATGTTTTATTTAACCTGTTATTTAAATATGTTACATGGTTTCAAATGCTGTCCCCTTCCCCCCTTCCCATACTCTCCTCCCCTCCTAATGTGTAATCAGATTATTTGTAATACCGTACCGTTGTATTGTTCCCTTCCTTTTTTCTTTTTGTACCCCTCTTACTTTCGGAAAAATGATTAATAAAAAATTTAAGTAACAAAAAAAAAAGAGAATTCAGTTTGTGATACGGGATTTGATAGGAAGCCAGAGAGGGATTTCGGAAGGGGAAACGCTGAGATAGATTTAGGAAAGAGTAAAGTGATTACGGCAGCAGCGTTAAGGGTAGATTGTAGGGGAGACAGGAAGGCCGGACATCTGGAGGTTACAGTAGTCTAAATGGGAGAGAATGAGGGCCTGTGTTAGAGTTTTAGCAGTCGAGCATAGAGGAAAGAGTGTGTCTTTGTAATATTGAGGAGGAAAAAATGACAGGTTTTAGCTACCTTTTGAATGTGAGGGGAGAATGTGAGAGGAGTCGAGTGTGACCCCTAGGCAGCGTGCTTGTGCTACTGGGTGTATGACAGTACTTCCAACAGTAATGTAGAATGTGGTAGTAGGACCAGGTTTGGGAGGAAATATGAGATAATTTTTCCATTCAATATGTGTATCAATACAATCTGCACACTGACAAGTGATTAGCTAAGTTATAGATTGATCCGTTCTCCTGTAATCAATCGCTTTGCTTGGGTTATTTAATTCAGTTCTTGCACAGCATTGTGGGCAATGTATTCCAGCAATATTATGTGACTGGGCAGTAACTAGATTCAATTGGTGCACTGCTAGAGAGAGGGCAGGGCTCAAGAGCCAGAGCCTATCGGAAGGGGAAGGGGCTGTCACTTTGGAAATGGTTTCTACAGAAACAAAAATGCTTCCTATATTAAAAATGTCTTTAAATTTTTTTTTTTTTTTAATGTAACAAGTATTTTCTCAAAGTACAGAACTGATTTATTAAAAAAAACAACAAAAAAACACACATGTAGGATACTGCTTGAACTGCGGCTTTAAGATTAAGTCGGCGGAGGGCCAACCAGGCCATCGTATTTTGAAAAAAAGTGAGGTAAGAACAAATATAAATAGTAGCGTCGGCATGGCAGCAATAGTTTAGTGTTGAGATGTGCGGTCTTGGATAGAAAATGGCCTCCTTTCCAGAGCAGTTCAAATTCAAGAATCGGGGCCAGTAGTTGTTGTGTTGTCCACTTGCTCCACTCCTGTTGAACTCCTTGTTAAGCTCCACAATGCTTGCCACTTAAAAATGGGCAACTTTAATGATTGGCTTCTGTACATGTAGGCTGCTCACTAGGCACTTACATGTGGCAATTTTCTTCTTTGAACACCTCCCTTTTTACTTACATGTGGCGGCATTTGGCGAAGGTCACATTGCCATGGCAACGAGACGCTGTGTCACATCGGTGATGACAAATGACGCGATTCGGAAGGAGGACGGAGGCAGCAAGGAGGCGGACCCCACATGGAAGTGCCTTCCAATCCCATCAGGCCCGAGAGCGCGGCATCTGTATATGGCCTGAGGCTGCGATTATGCATCCGAACTGGAGGGCGCGCGCGTCTGTGATGTCACAATAGCGATGTCACAGAGCAACATGTGCACATGCTACTGCGCGCGTGTCTGCAGGCTGAAATCTGTTCTCTGATTAAACGGCTGCGTCACATGACGCAGCAGTCGCAACCCGAAAACAAATTTTGAAAACGCTCCAACTGTCTCCCGCTTTGTAGTAGCAAGCGGGGAGACAGTCGCATTTGGTATAGGCAGTTTTTACTGCCTATACCAAATGGTTTTTGCGCTACGGGCGACACCACAGGCGTTTTTCTGTATTATCGCAGCCTTAGAAGGTGGGGAAGGTAGCTTTTCCTGTGGGTGAAGTAGAGTAGGAAGGTGCTAGTACAATGATTTCTATGTTCTACTACAGTGGTTACCACCTTTTTTACATTGTGCACCCCCCTGCTAGAAAATATTTTTTTCATGGACCCCTAATTTATCGATCTTATTGCCTTATCAGACTATTGCTAACAAAACACTTTGATCGATTCCATGCAGTATAATGTCCTGAGCTCTTGAGGGGAACACACGCTTAATAAGGCCACAAACTTCACTTCATGGCGGTATAGGAGTCAATTACTGTGGTAGCTTCCAAAGTCATGCCTCACAATGCCTTGCAAAGCATTGTGGGGAGCAACTTCAGTACATCCTGCTGTAACTGACAGCTATGCCACTCACGCGAAGTTGAAGTTTGGAGCCTTACTAAAGCCGAGCTCACAGTGGCAGCGTCGCTACGTGCGCGCGCTTACGTCCGCACGCACTTCAAGGACTCTTACCTGATTGTCTAAGGTAGTTCCTCACGTGCCTGCGGGCTGCGCGCGTCGAAGCAGCGACATTTTGCCGCCACAACAGAAATTTCATTTTCGTGCTGCAGTAGCGTGACGTACTGTAAGCGTTACGTGAGCTGGTTCAGCCAATGAGGGTGAACCAGCTCCGTGGCGCGTCCGTGATGTGTTCGCCATGCCCCCTGCCACACCCCCTATCGATGCGTTCCATCTCTTGCAGATAGTGCACACATCGTTGGGGCTGCAGGAGGGCGCGCACAGAAGCACGCGCCCGAGCCGCTAC
This sequence comes from Ascaphus truei, assembly GCF_040206685.1. Lineage (NCBI taxonomy): Eukaryota > Metazoa > Chordata > Amphibia > Anura > Ascaphidae > Ascaphus > Ascaphus truei. The sequence goes on from NC_134485.1 coordinate 377,502,448, forward strand.
CGTGAGCTCGGCATAAGTCTCATGAACCCACTATACTGCATGGGATCCGCCATTACATATTTATTTTTTTAAACCCTTTGGAGACACCTCATGAACCCCTGTTGGGAATCAGTGTTCTAATACCTAATGAAAGATCAGACCGATAAATCATTTGAAGAGATTCCCTAACCTCAGATACAGGTTATCACACCATAATCCCGGATTAACTGCCATTGATTTAAATGTTAACAGCAGTTAGTGCATTTACACATTGTATCTCCTTGTGGTTCAGGTACCAAAAAATTAGAAGTCCAAGATCTTGAGGACATGCATTCATTATACCGGCAAAATTACATATATAGTGTTGTGTGCAACATAAATAATATTGTATATCTCTATAGCCACGGTACAGCTTATTTTCTAAGCACTCAAGACCCCTAGACATAAGATTTCAAGAACACAACATCAGATCTTCCTCTCCGAATCAGAATACCCAGGACATCACACTTCTCATACAACATACCTAATATCTAATTACCAAGTATGATACGGCTTCTATATACCTTTGAAGAGCAGAAATAAATTGTTAACAATCCTATTAAGATAATCAAATAATAGTAATACTCCCCAAAACACTTTAAAAATAGTTAAAGGTGCCAGCCTAGACATTTTTTTTTTTTTTTAAGGCATTGGTAACTATGATTTAACACATTAAATAAATCATTGCTATTAGTTCATGTTGGTCCTGCTGTGGTATGCTCCTTTGTTTTGTTTTTTATATCTACAGTAAATTATCTGCTGGAAATAATCCTAACGCACACTAGGTGGCTCCCTTTATTTACTATTTTAGTGCCGTTCTGCAACCTATATTAAATACTATGAAAGCACTAATGAAACTAACGTTATCTGCACACACCGCACTTGTAAGCTCAGAACCCAAACCCACCAGACCATATATAGAAGCTCAACCCCATTATAGCGCGATTCGCTATAACGTGGATCCGCTTATAACGCTGTGTGAGCGTGGAACCCCAAATATTAAAAAAAAAAAAAAAAACTTTACACACACAAACACCCCACCCCCCACCTTTGGTGGTGCTGGGGGAACGTGCTGGGGCTGACGGTGCCTCACTTCTGCCTCCTCCCAATATGCCTGGGGATCGTGCTGGGGCATCTTGGTGGGGCTGCTGGGGGATCGCGGTGGGGCTGCTGGGGGATCGTGGTGGGGCTGCTGGGGGAAGTGCTGGGGCTGCCGGCGCCTCACTCCTGCCTTCTCCCTCCTCCCGATCGGGCGCGCGGCGGACATTTTTTTTTTTAAATTAGCCCAGCCCCGGTTATAACTCGGTCGGATCGGGTTGCCCCCGAGGACCTCGTTATAACGGGGTTCAGCTGTATGTGTCAACAGGAGTGCTACTGGGATTGTGACCTTGTGTATATAACAAAAGACAAAAAGCCCCAATGCTACATCCAATATGACAAAATATATAGTTAAAAATACTTATCTGCTTTTCTTTTCATAAGTAAGTGAGGGTCATTTAGTTAAATTCTTTGGCCAAAGCATTTTAAGATTGCAAACCACCCCATGGTAGCGCCTCTTTTGCAAGTCCTACCATCATTTCCTGGAAAGCTCTCCTTACCTCTCTAATGGAGGGAGAATGGTCTTAATAGACTGGTCATTCACAGGTGCATAATAACAACTGCCAGGGATTTTAAAATGTAGGCCCAAAGCCATACGGTAAGACATATTTTGGCAAATACTGTGAAACAGAGATCTAATACAATATAATTTGTGTCATTACATATAAAGAGTTGGTAAGATCTGGCTCTGCACTAACCTGTCAGGGTTTTCTTCACATTGAAATAAGACTTTGATACTGCAAATTAATTACAAGATTTGGCATGCAGAAGGTCTGCCCAGAACATGACTCAGCTGACACGTTTTGTGACGCAAAGTCACTTCATCAAAGTGGTAGGAATTTGAGCGCTAGTTTGGAGGTCTTTCATACTAGATATATCAAATTGAAAACAACCAATGAATGAAACAATAATATCTCCATAATACAGATTTAACAACATGTATTTAGACAAAAGATCTTAACCAAAATATACATGCAGAATCCCAGATTACAAACAATAAATATCAAATGTATTAAATGCATTGTGTAAAACTAACTGTATCACTATAATTGTGAAAAACAATAAAAATAAATATATATTTTTAAGCATTTTGATGCCCATGAATATACATATGGTCTTCTGCATCAACGCAAAGGTAGAGTATTTGTGAGACAAATAACACTGCACCATATGTTTCAGAGAAAAAGATCCTATTAAAATCAATAGGGTTTTTTCTTTGATCCATTTGTTTTACATATGCCCCATGTTTTCGATGCACATAATATTGGTTTTCCATTGATACATGTTAATATTTGGTTATTACATCTCATGTATAAATATACAATATGATTTATTTATAACAGTGCAGCACAGTGGGACAATAACAATACATTTTCAACATTAACATACACTGGTACAGTAGGTAAGAAGGGTCCTGCTCCCAGGATCTTATAATCTATAAGGAAAGGAGTGGAAACCTGCCGAGAAGAAAGGTGGTGTGTTGCTGGAAGCTGATTCCTATGAACCTAATGACTGGGATGTTCCTAGGTTTGTAGCAGAGGATTGGCATTGGGGAAAAAAAGTGTGGTGTGATTAGCGCTCAAAGCTATAAATTAGGTGAAACAAAATATACAGTAATAAACAATTGTGCAACAATATGCAATATACCTTACAAATAATAAGGCAAGGCTGCCAGGAAAAACTGACCCAAAACACAGTCAGTGAAAACCATAAAACAAACAATACAAACCGACGCCTAAAGAGTTCAACGTGGATCTGTATATAGTCCAAATGGATAGAATACCAAGAGGTTGCAACTCCAATCTCACGCTTTCAAAGTCCACAGCAAGTAGTTAAGTGGCATATGAAAAGCAAACAGAGAAAATCATCATAGTGCAACAATGCTACTAGAATTCATAGACAAAACAAACAATACAAGACAAACAATAAACAGACAAAAGCAAGGCTAAAAAATAAATATAAAGAGTTAATTTAATACATAAAGTTAAAATAACAATCAGGAACACTGGTAGATGACGATTCCGGTTTGGAAAAACCGGAATCCTACTCACAAGATGTTCGTATAAAATGCGCAGTGTTAAGAAGGTAAGGTGGTAACTCCCACGGCATCAGATTAGTATCGGCTGTCTCGGGGCTGCTCCACACGCTGTCCCTCACTCCATGGTCGGAAATGCATCACTGGGGTGGGATTAAGAAAAAAAACGCCTCTTCCTGCTGCTTGTACACGAACATACACTCGTGAGAGGTCTGCCTTAGTTCAAGAATAAACTCCAAATGACTGCCCAACGCGTTTCGTGCGCATGCGCATTTCTTCAGGGGATGCCTGAAAATATTGAGTTTGAAGTATCAGTGGGACATCCGGGAGGAAAGAATGTCTTCCGGCACGTTGACTCAAGTATATTTGTTATAAATAGTCCAGGTAAAAAATCAAAGAAGATAACAAAGTGTTACCAAAAATTAACTCCCTTTTTAAAGTTCTTGCAATTAATATACATGTACCTACAATTTGAGTATGACTTGTACTGTAGTTTTCTTCCTATCCGGAATGTCAGAGGTTTAACAATACCAAGCATGTCTATCTCCACCTAAAATGTCATTGTAATACATAAATATTAAAAATATATACCCCCTTCTCAAATAAAATGTATTTAATACTGTGCGTGGTATGTATATCTACATATTGTCGTTGTAGAGGTGAAACTCATTAAGTGCATTTTGGCAAAAACACACTAAATGCACTTCCTGACTTGGAATTTCTTGATATTTCTATTGAAAAACTAATTAAAGACACCATATCTTCAGAACTTATAATACCTTGCTTTTTATAAACAGAATATTTCCTGTCAAAAAGAACATTTAATCGCCTTTTCCTCAGTACTAAAAGAATGTTGTTAATGACTTTTACCTCTACAATGACTATATCAAAATGCCATGATCCCACGTAAACATTTAAAATATACCCATCTGCCCACCTGAAATGCATAAAATACAATAGGAGATATCTGTATCTATGCTTAAAACGACATCATCCCTCATATAAAGTAAAAAATATACTCATCTCCCCACATGCAATGAGTACATAGGGGTGGGAACCTGAACTCGTAAACAGATAACCAGCTTTGGCTAAATTATCAGGACTAGGAAGGGTTCTGTAAGTATTTCTTTGCGGAGTATTGATCTGGGATTCTTTTTATTAAAAAAAAGTAATACACAAATAACGATGTGATCAAGATAAGCTGCGGATCTATCCTGAGAATATAATTATTAAATACATCTGTATAAAGGTCTAATGGTGACTGAAAAGCAAAAGATGACTTAACCTTTACTAAAGATGATATGAAAAATGTGTTAAAAAAGATCAGAATTACACCAATCGTTTAGGAAGTGTTAAGTTCGATAAGTGAAATCAAACAAGAAATGTAAAAGGGGGGGCGGGGGATTGCTGAGCTACAAAAGGAGAACGATTCTCTGACTTTTAGAAAGCTTGAGAGTTTGCAATTTTCTACCAATGTGCCTGATGTTCCAGAATAAGATGGCACATGTTATCAATATATAGGACTGAATGATCCCAGACTGAAGTCTTTTGCTTTGAAAATTCTTTTATAGTTTGGGACAACGTACGTGTGTGAACAGATCTTCTTTATAAAGAACCTGAACAAGTCAAAACAACGCTGTCAGATTACTGACACGCACCTGAAACAATACTCAAGATCCCCACAGCCCAGTCAAATTGACCCAAACTAATTGGTGCCAGGTATCAGGAAGCAGCAGTAGCAGTAAATAAAATAAGTACCAGTGTATTTCTTAAGCAAAAATTCTTATTATTTGTTGTTAGTGATGTTATTATTGTAGGCAGATCCCCCCTGGGTTTCCCTTACCTCTATGCCCTGGGGGCGAGGGATGGTTGCGGAGGCGCTCTGGTGCAGGGCGTGATGCGGTACGGGTCGTAGAAGCGAGCGCATCGCTGGAGCTCCACGGCAGCCCGAGTACGCAGGGCGCCGCCATTTTGTCGTTGCGTATGCGCAGTACCATTCTCGCACATGTGCGGCATAGCAGGAGTGCGGCGGCCATTACAAGCACTGGGCGGATGCGCTGTACGGCCGCGAGCAGGGGCCATGTTAAACAAAGGCTCCGCAAGGGGACTACAGCTCCCAGCAACCCCAGGGGCTGCTAACCACATGGCGTGCAACAGCTAATAGGGCTGGAGGATTCTCCTGCAGGGAGATTCATACATTTGGCAGCTGGCACCTCATGCTCAGTCGGGAGCTGGACAGAGAAGGGTGAGGTAGTGTCTCAGGTGCCAGTGGCCCTGAGACTAGGCCTAGAGTCCCCCCAGGTCCGGGCTAGGCCCCAATTCACACAAGATTGTGGTTGCTTCAGGGAAGGCCCCTAGATAGGGACGCTTCCCCATTACTGTATAGTGTCAGGGACACAGTGAAGACGCCGCACAGTGACTGCGGCTTATGGTCTGGGACCGGACCACTTGTGTCAACTGAAAGACTCTTAAAGGTGAGATACTCCAACGGGAGTTCACCCCACGCAGAGGCGGACGTCTTCGTTGGATCAGACGGATCCTTTCATCAGCCTGCGGTACCCGGGTGCTGGAGCGTCCGGGCAGGTATCACCCTCTACAAGTGCACCAACGGCCACACACACATTTTGTGGGTAGCGCTACTCCACACATATTGGGGTGGGCTTGGCTCTGTGGACACAGAGTGGTTAGGTGCCATGGTCACCTCAGTACTTTGGGGGAACCTCACCAGGGTGTGGATAAGGTGGTGGTTGGACAGTGGGGCACGGTCGTGCAAGGCCTGTATAGTGTGTGTTATTAGTTATGTGTTACCAGTAAAGATCAGTTGTTATATGACCGTGTCTATAATTATTCTTTACTGGGTGTTCCTGGGAAGGGGTTATTCAACTGCGCTTGGATCCCTCCCAGGTGGAGGCGCTGTCATCAGATCGACTGTAATCACCCCAGGCTCCCTGCAGCGGAGGATCAGACCTCCTGTGAGCCACTCAGGTAATGCACCACTCGTAGTTTCTTAGACACTGGGAAAGGGAGCTACATTGTTGCTCTTTATTATTGCTGATATCTAGCATACAACCGTACTGCTACAGTATGTAGTATTTGTATATTTTGATCATTTATGATACGTATGGACCCAAATTAAGTACAATTAAATCTGATCAGGTCCGTCACGTGAAGTGAGTTTGACACCTCTGTTGTACACCATTAGAATCCCTATTTATAATAATAATAGTTTGTTCTTGTATAGCGCTGCAAGTTTTTACGTAGCGCTTTACAGAGACATAGTTCCTGCCCCATGGAGCTTACAATCCAAGTTTTTGGTGCCTGAGGCACAGGGAGATAAAGTGACTTGCCCGAGGTCACAAGGAGCTGACAGAATTGAACCAGGTTCCCCTGCTTCAAACTCAGTGCCAGTCAGTGTCTTTGAACTCACTGAGCCACTTATCAACATACAAATAATTAAAGATATATTGTGAGTTTATAAATTACTGTTTGTACCACAATCTAAAAATAAATATAATTACCATTATGCCTGGGACCAAGATTGAGGTATTCAGATTGATGGAGACACCTGGATAGGATCTGTCATAATACCACCACTTCCTCTATATATGCTACTATAAGAGAAGTTCAATGTAAATTCTTTTTGATATGTTATACTCCGGCCTGACTGAAACAGATTTTTTCTGAATGTGTCTAATTTGTGTTGGAGAAATTGTGGCTGTATAGGCGCCTTCTTTCGTATCTGGTGGCATTGTCCTGTTGCTCAACAATACTGCACCATGGTGAGAAGTTCTCTTCAAGATATTGCTGGAATTACTACCCCCCTTTGATCCAGTTATTTTTCTGTTAAACAATTTACCAATTTCTTGGCCTACAAACACTAAAACTTCTATCACTCTCATGTTATATGCCAGTCGTGCTCAGCTTCTGTCCTCAAGATCCCTCAACAGGTCAAGTTTTAAGGATATCCCAGCTTCAGCACAGGTCGCTCAATCAGTGCTGAAGCAGGGATATCCTTAAAATCTGACCTGTTGGGGGGCGAGGTCTTGAGGACTGAAGCCGAGCACCACTGTTTATTGCGGCCAAATTGAATCTCTCCTTCTACTGAAAATTTCCAGGGATCCGTCCTATTAATTCATGTTATAGCAGAGTATGACAAATAGTTGCCAAGAAAAAACTTGGTGTTAAATAAAGAAAAACCATGGAATTATTTTAAGATGTGGGAATATTTTTTGAATTGCATTCAACATAACACAGATGCTTTTTCATACCAATAACGCTCCAAAATGTTTTTTTTCTCTAATTGACCTATTGTTACACACCAAACAATTGATCGTCTTCTTCGCCTTCTTTTCCTTATATACAATTCTTTTCTTCCTATCTTCTCACTTCCTTTTGTTTTTTAACAAAAGGAAAAGAGTATGTTAGAAGCATGTTGAAATATTTGATTATGTATCAATGGAAATCACGTATAACTTTTTCATTCAAACAATACAAATTTTAACTTTCCCCCCACATTTTTTTTTTAAATGAGTGCATGTATGTTGTTTTTAAGCTAATTATCCCCACATATAAAATATTTTGTTTATACAGGTAAGTAGTTACAAATATTTGTATTTATTTCCCATTGCCATTACACACACACATAAACATTTTATTACACACATAAAACTTTATTACTTATTATTTGTAGAAGCAGCTGTCTGGTTTGTGAAATATTTCCCCTATTGAAACCATTAGGCCACAAGTGTAAGTTACTGCCAAGTAACGACAGTAAAATCAATTACAGGCAATCATTCCGATCATCCTTTTAGGATGCCACAATTCAGGCTTCATTACAGAGATTTAAGTGAGATGGAGGGAGAGGGAAGGTTGATGTGATCTTGGGGGATCACCTCCCATCCTTGGTTGTTAAGACTGCTAGGTGGGCAATTTACCTGGCACAAGTTATAGTGTCACAAGGTATGGAGTTTCGGTAGTTTTGGCAGGCATTTCGGCTTGGGTGAATGTGAGAGAGTTAAGCCTTAAACTCTCTATGCTCTCAGTAAACCACACCTTAGTGTCAGGTTTCATGAGCTGCTTCAATGAACTGATTGAGCAGGCTTTAAATGGCAGGAAATAACTGCCTGGCAGTGTTCCTGCCCCAGCAAGAGTGGAGGGTCACAGGAGGATTGACTGACCGGCTGGACCCCAAAGCCAGCACCAGCACTAAATCTGTAGGCACCCAGGCTTCTTCCCAGAGAGATTTGCCTGGGAACAATGGGGACCTAAAAACCATGCACTAAAGGCAAACTTGCACAGCAACAGGAGGACTGCAATGCCTGCAGCTGAAGATTGCTTGGAGAAACCAGAGACGCCGGACCAGCACTTTCAGATAAGGACTTTTATATTGTTCCCAGATGTACCCTGTGCTGTTTGATTGGTAACTGGCCTAGCTAGCCAGTCAGTTAGCTAGGGCCTTCAGTAAGTCTCCCAAGGTGGACTAGACTTTTTTTGTTTTATTTTGGCTTAAAGGGACCAAATATTTTATGTTTTCCTGTGTTGTAAATAAACCCGTGGGCTTGTTTAACCAGAACTACAGCATGTGTGTGTGTATGTTTTTCTGACCTCGCTTAAAGGCCAGCTCCATCACATATGGTGTTTGAAGTGGAATGTAGCTGTGACGGGAGACGCACTTAATAACACATTTATATTTTGTGGATCCTGATTGAGCAGAACAGGTTGAGCAAAATAAACTGAGATTTATTCCCTTGATAGGCAAACACATGACAACTGCAGAATAAACTTAATAATTGCACTTACGGGTAGAGGAACAGAGGATAATGTCCAGAAAGGTGCAAAGCACCAGAAGATTGTCTTTTAAAATGTAGTCCTTTTGCAAATTGCCAAATAAATAGCCAGTCCAATCCTTCTGTGAATGTGCAAAGTCTTTTCTGGTTCTCTGGGGTTCGTTCTGGATCCCCAGGGCTAACGAAATCCTGAAGCAGGGCAAGTTTCCTTGTTGCGATGTCTTTAACCCCTTGCGTTCTGGAATCGTAGCCGCTGTACTTAGGTCGTATCCGCTTGAAGAAATCAGGTAGCAACAGCAACAACACAGGAATGAGGGGTACAGGCCTTTTTAAGGACAAGGGCCTGTGAAGTGCTACATTAGCCTCATCCCATTGGCAAGGAATTATCTTCCTCCTATCAGAACCTGCCATGTCACATGGGCAAATCCTACAGCCAGCCCAGGTAACTCTGAGCATGCTCAGTAAGCAGCTTGGTAGCACTGCTAAGTAAAAAGGGGCCACTCATTTTTGGTGACGCAATGTCTGGAGTTTGGTCCTAAGGTGTGAAATATCTAGGATGAGTAACAGGATCTGCTACTCAGAAACATCCTGATTAAGTGACACTTTAAGAATCTGGGGTAACATTTGTTCCTTAATGCATTACAAAGGCAGGCAGAAAAAAATAGCATCCTGCCGGTACATTTTAAAACTGCAACAGAAAGGCACTTCATCAAAAATATATGTTTCCCTTATGACAAAGTTATATTTTTAATATGTGTGTTCTTGGGGGGTTACACTGAGGCTGCATACCAAAAATCAGGGTGCTGGCTCACTCCGTTCCTAAATTAGCAGTCTTAATGGAACGGCTCCTGTTATTCAGCACTGCAGGTAGTGACTAGCCTGCAAAAAGGGGACAACAATGCATATAGGGGACAATGGTACAGGGGAACAGCATATAATATTAACCCCTTCATCCCCAATACGAAATAGGGGTAACCAGCCGAGCCCACTGCCTTTATTAATGCGCTGATTACCCCCATTTTTGCCACAGTAGCACCTCTGGAGGTCAGCAGAACAAACACATTCAGAGCACACCCGAATAAAGAGCCAGACGTCCAGGCAGAAAGGCAAGGATCACTGCAGTGGATAACGCTACAGACGGTGGCCCATGAGAGGTACTGATTCTGGAAGTGACGTCTGCCCTATTGCGTATGACTACCAGCTGATACTCTAGCACAGGGCTGCACAACATACGGCCCGCAGGCCGCCGGGGCACCCCGTGCGGCCCGCGACGGACCCCCTTAAACCGCCCTTCTTCACCACTCTCTTCTTCACCCCCCTTCCCTGGTTGGGAAAGAAGGACGCGCTCCAGTAGGAGCGTGCTCCAGCAGTATCGTGCGCGCTCTCCCCTAACCTCCCTCCTCCCTCTCCCAGCACGGGGATGCGCTCTAGCAGTGTAGCGCGACCCGGAACTTCCGGGTCTGCTGCTAGAGCGCGCATCCCTCACGCTTCCCTGCCGCCGCCATCACCAGGTAAGCATGGGGGTGGGGGGCTGCTGACAAGGGAGGGGGGAGGTGACGGGGGGCTGATGATATTGGAGGGGTGGGGGGCTGCAGACATGGGTGGGGGACTACTGACATGGGAGGGGGGAGGGGGCTGCTGACATGGGAGGGGGTGAGGGGCTGCTGACATGGGAGGGGGGAGGGGGCTGCTGACATGGGTGGGGGGTGGGGGGCTGCTGACATGGGAGGGGGGTGGGGAGCTGCTGACATGGGAGGGGGCTGCTGACATGGGAGGGGGTGAGGGGCTGCTGACATGGGAGGGGGGTGGGGGGCTGCTGACATGGGAGGGGGGTGGGGGCTGCTGACATGGGAGGGGAGTGGGGGCTGCTGACATGGGAGGGGAGTGGGGGCTGCTGACATGGGAGGGGGGTTGGGGGCTACAGACATGGGTGGGCTGCTGACATATGGGGGGGGGCTGCTGAAATGGAATGGGCTGGGGGGGCCTGCTGAAATGGAATGGGCTGGGGGGGCCTGTTGAAATGGAATGGGCTGGGGGGCTGCTGAAATGAACTGGGGTGCTGCTGAAATGGGCTGGGGGCTGGTGATATGGGCTGTGGGGGGCAGCTGAAATGAACTGGGGGCTGCTGATATGGGCTGTGGAGGGCTACTGAAATGGGCAGTGGGGCCCGACTCTGTTTTCCTTGTGAGGGGGGAGAGTGGTGTGAGTTGCAGGGGGGGAGGGAGAGTGGTGTGAGTTGCAGGGGGGGGGGAGAGTGATGTGAGTTGCAGGGGGGGAGAGTGATGTGAGTTGCAGGGGGGGGGAGAGTGATGTGAGGTGCAGGGGGGGAGAGATGTGAGGTGCAGGGGGGAGAGTGCTGTGAGGTGCAGGGGGGGAGAGTGCTGTGAGGTGCAGGGGGGAGTGATGTGAGGTGCGGGGGGTGGGATGTGTGTGGTGTGCAGGGGGTTATTGTGTGTTTGATGTGGAGGGGGAGTATTATGTGTGTGAGTGAGGGGGAGAGAGAGATGGGGAGTATCGCAAAGGTTGATAGTGAGGGGTTCTGGAGGAGATATGAGGATGATAATGAAGGGTGCTGGTGGAGATATGAGGATGATGATGATGATGAGGGGTGCTGGAGGAGAGATGATGATGATAATGATTTTACCCGTGCGGCCCAATTTTTTTTTCCTTGGAGCAGTTCGGCCCTTCTCACTTTACGAGTTGTGCAGGGCTGCTCTAGCATATGCAGAAAAGTGTGAAAAGGTTTAGTCTAAAAGTACACAAAACTATCACGTTTATGGCACCTCCCGTGGTGTGTAAGGAATACACCTGAAAAGACCATAGTAGAGATGCAAACTTTTTTAAAGGGATTGGTTGAGGACAGCTGCCACAGCAACGTGGTCTCAGAATACAGGAACCCATAAGCATGCCATCGGTGACCAGCAAATTGGAGACACACCGGCTACAACAAGACTAGATGTTCCTGAGGACTTGTCTTGTTGGGCATGTAATGAATCTGAAACATACAAGCAATGGGGGAGCGTGGGATTAGAAAAACATCCAAGAATAAAAGAACAATAAAATTACTGTGGTTACAACAATATTGCTGGGGGTTGGTGAAATTACTAAATACACTTACACGGCCATGTGCAAGCGGACACTGTATATGGTCTCTTTAAGCAATTCCAGTCAATTCCAACATCAGGTTATGGTGGTTCAGAGGGTTTTGAAATAAATATATAAATATATCTGTACTCACACGGCCGCGTGTGAGTCCTTGCAGGAAATTGGTAACTTTGGGGTTAAATTAACCCATCCGCATCTCCCCCCAGTGTAGACTCTTCTTCAATTGCAACCAGCATGGGGTTCTAACCCCGGTCTTGGGCATCAGATGGGGACTCTCCCCAGTGGTGGTAATAGGGGGGGGGTAGTTTGGAGAAAGTGAGGCACGTTGTCAGTGGGGTTTAAAACACATTTATTAGTTTTAAAGCAATTGATAAAACAGGACTCACATACATACATAGAGGTTGGACCCCTGGCCTCCTCGTGCAGTCCAGGATACAGTGTAAGCAGCCGTTTTTGTCAATCACGCGTCCGTGATGCAGGAGAAAAAAACCTCTCCTCCTTTGCTGCAATGGCTGCTTGGTCGATCCGGCTACGGGAGCCACGTTGGGCCAAATTCAGCTGGGACTTAGAGCTACGCGTTTCGCCGAGTCATCGGCTTCCTCAGGCTCATATGCTGACGTAGGGGGGTCTCTGAGTTTTATATAGACCCCCTGTGTAATCAAAATCTAATTGGGGCGGGCTGTGTTTAATAAAGCCCTAATTACAATGTTTTACTGATGAGATTTACATATTTAATGTTCTGTAATCGTACTGTATTGTCTTTCAAAATTGGATTAAACTAAAACAATCATGTATACATAGATTAATAACCCTACCTATCAGACGTTAATTTATGACTGCAAAAATACATGCTTCTTGCTTTTTTTATGAGATAATTTGATCAGAGCCTTATTAAATCTATTTTTAAACTTCACACACATTTCAACAATTTTATACAAATTCCATTAAAATTAATAGGTATTTTGGTTTAAGACCTCCAATGAGGTCCATCTAGTCATATGGCAGAATTGGTCATATGAAGATTATAGCTCACAGTGTACTAGCTTCTTAAATCTAAACATTTTACTCCCATGTAGATTTACAACTACATACAAATTGGTTAAAACTTTTTGGTTATAAAATTGCCCAAATCCTTTAATGTAAAAAGCAGATAACCCATCCCCGCCAGGGTTATGCAGTAGTTAAAAACAATTATAAATGGATCATACGCACTATGTTCCATATTATAAATTAGATTAATCACTTTTCAATATATTATAATAATCAAATCACACAAAACATTATAATCACTTAAAATCTAAAAACTATGAACTAAAAAACTGAAAACAGGACTGACAACTAAAAAGAGAACTGACGCTGAACAAAGAAAGAAAGAAAGAAAATCTAGAGAACTGAAGAGCGAAGTGTAAAAGAAGAAGGGGAGAGGGGGAATACAGTCAAACCCACATCTAATCCAATTTTTTTTTTTTTTTTGGTTCTAGATAGGGATAAAAGGTTCCTCCCTCACAACTCTATATGGTTTAATGAATGTCTCAGTAACCCGGTCTAATTTAAATAAAATTCAATTAAATGCGGCGATATCGAGGTCGACGTTAAGGCCTGAGGGGGACATGGATTTCAAGCGATATATCCAAAACGTCTCCCTCTGACGTAGACTACTTTATAGGGGATTAGAGGTGGTCCCTGAGAACTGGAGGGGGGGTGATAGATTGAGATGTCTACGTCAGAGGGAGACGTTTTGGATATATCGCTTGAAATCCATGTCCCCCTCAGGCCTTAACGTCGACCTCGATATCGCCGCATTTAATTGAATTTTATTTAAATTAGACCGGGTTACTGAGACATTCATTAAACCATATAGAGTTGTGAGGGAGGAACCTTTTATCCCTATCTAGAACCAAAGAAAAAAAAAAATTTGGATTAGATGTGGGTTTGACTGTATTCCCCCTCTCCCCTTCTTCTTTTACACTTCGCTCTTCAGTTCTCTAGATTTTCTTTCTTTCTTTCTTTGTTCAGCGTCAGTTCTCTTTTTAGTTGTCAGTCCTGTTTTCAGTTTTTTAGTTCATAGTTTTTAGATTTTAAGTGATTATAATGTTTTGTGTGATTTGATTATTATAATATATTGAAAAGTGATTAATCTAATTTATAATATGGAACATAGTGCGTATGATCCATTTATAATTGTTTTTAACTACTGCATAACCCTGGCGGGGATGGGTTATCTGCTTTTTACATTAAAGGATTTGGGCAATTTTATAACCAAAATGTTTTAACCAATTTGTATGTAGTTGTAAATCTACATGGGAGTAAAATGTTTAGATTTAAGAAGCTAGTACACTGTGAGCTATAATCTTCATATGACCAATTCTGCCATATGACTAGATGGACCTCATTGGAGGTCTTAAACCAAAATACCTGTTAATTTTAATGGAATTTGTATAAAATTGTTGAAATGTGTGTGAAGTTTAAAAATAGATTTAATAAGGCTCTGATCAAATTATCTCATAAAAAAAGCAAGAAGCATGTATTTTTGCAGTCATAAATTAACCCCTGATAGGTAGGGTTATTAATCTATGTATACATGATTGTTTTAGTTTAATCCAATTTTGAAAGACAATACAGTACGATTACAGAACATTAAATATGTAAATCTCATCAGTAAAACATTGTAATTAGGGCTTTATTAAACACAGCCCGCCCCAATTAGATTTTGATTACACAGGTGGTCTATATAAAACTCAGAGACCCCCCTACGTCAGCATATGAGCCTGAGGAAGCCGATGACTCGGCGAAACGCGTAGCTCTAAGTCCCAGCTGAATTTGGCCCAACGTGGCTCCCGTAGCCGAATCGACCAAGCAGCCATTGCAGCAAAGGAGGAGAGGTTTTTTTCTCCTGCATCACGGACGCGTGATTGGCAAAAACGGCTGCTTACACTGTATCCTGGACTGCACGAGGAGGCCAGGGGTCCAACCTCTATGTATGTATGTGAGTCCTGTTTTATCAATTGCTTTTAAACTAATAAATGTGTTTTAAACCCCACTGACAACGTGCCTCACTTTCTCCAAACTACCCCCCCCCCCTATTACCACCACTGGGGAGAGTCCCCATCTGATGCCCAAGACCGGGGTTAGAACCCCATGCTGGTTGCAATTGAAGAAGAGTCTACACTGGGGGGAGATGCGGATGGGTTAATTTAACCCCAAAGTTACCAATTTCCTGCAAGGACTCACACGCGGCCGTGTGAGTACAGATATATTTATATATTTATTTCAAAACCCTCTGAACCACCATAACCTGATGTTGGAATTGACTGGAATTGCTTAAAGAGACCATATACCGTGTCCGCTTGCACATGGCCGTGTAAGTGTATTTAGTAATTTCACCAACCCCCAGCAATATTGTTGTAACCACAGTAATTTTATTGTTCTTTTATTCTTGGATGTTTTTCTAATCCCACGCTCCCCCATTGCTTGTATGTTTCTGTATCTTTGTAAGGGCTCTGGATTAACCCTTTCCTGGGGTTGAAGCAGAAGGGAACTTCAAGCTGGCTCAAAGCATCTGCCAAAGAGCCGTGGTCTAACTAACTGCCACATTGTAAGCACACCCTATATATTAAGCTTAAGGTAAGCGCCAGGTTTTTTTCCTATTGTCTCTATGTAATGAATCTGGTCTGGTGGATCAGTCATGTTCTTATGTTCTGTAATACAAAGCGTGGGTTCAGCAGCAATGGGAGCAGTTGCAGCAACAACAGGAACTGCTTACCCAGCCACAGCAACAGCAAGCAGCGTATGGTGGGGTCACACCAGAGCAAAGGGGCTTCTCCCCATGTGGAAAGGAGATTGATTCCACAATAAAGAAAACAAAGAAGAAAAAGAAAAGAGGTTCGCAACTTACAGTGGAAGTTGCAGGCACTTTTAAAAATGAATATCCGACTTCAAGAAATCGTGTGTCTGAGGGGAGCAGAGATGTTCTGCAGCCTAGAGCAATTTATAGATTTGTCCCAGGAATGGTGTAATCTCCACAGGCTTCTAAGATTGAGATGTTAGGTGGGATCCACAGCAAGGGTCCTGATATAGGCTGCCCAGAGCTGAAGCCCTGTACCCAGAAGCTGATTCTGTGTGATTCTGACATGGGGAATCCCTCAACGGGCTGGCGGCGCAAACAGGTCAAAGTAGACCTACCCTGATTAACGGTCATCCAGGAACAGAGAGGGGAGGCGGAAAAGGATTATTTAAAAAGTGACCAATCCTTGGTCCGGGCTAAAGAGTTCCAAGCTCACGCACTGGAAACTGCCAGGCATGCCTGTGATCTCCTCCGGGAACTGTTCAATAAGGAGCAGGAAGTTAAGGCCAAGCTACAGGTGTGTCTGTCCGCAGCGTTCATGAAGTGTGTATCTTTGGAGAAAACAAAGCGTCAGTTGCAGAGCCAGGTGGAGGACATGTTGACTAATCTGTATCGGTCAAATCTTGCTGCTATCAAAAAAAACAGAGCTTCGTCGACCAAGTCATTGCCAACCTGGAAGCAGAACTGAGTAGGCATAGGCAAGATGTGAAGTTGTTTAGAAGGAGGTCCATAGTCTCAGCGCATAACTGTGTATGTTGAAGAATGCGTATGAAGAGGTCCTGGATTTATTTATTTATAAAATATTTTACCAGGAAGTAATACATTGAGAGTTACCTCTTGTTTTCAAGTATGTCCTGGGCACAGAGTTAAGACAAATAATACATGGTTACAAATACAGTTACATAAATGAACAGGGTATACATTATATACAAGACATTGCATGCACATGTAACGGGTTTTGTGAACCGGCCTGACCCACCCAATCTCACATTGGCCCCTGTGGTCTAACCGGCCCCCATTACAGTGTGGTAGTGTCTGGTGGTGCACCTGTTGGCAACAGGACTCCTGAGTCTCCCGCATGATGGTGTATGGGGAGGACCCGTCCAGACAGGCAGCTGAGGTAGTGTGCTGAGTCTCACCTAGTTCCAGTGCAGCGCCTCCACCTCATCAGGGTCCCTGCGTCCGCATGGGGATGATCCTGTTGAGGAACTCCTCCGTGGTGCTCCTCTCTGTACATTCACTCCACACATGTACACGAGAGGGTTTGTGATTGAGAACATCTTTATTGCCTGAGTGGGCTAGCTGCCCCTCGCAGTAGATATCTAGCCACTCATGTCCAGTCAGTGCCTCCCTTTAAAAGGTGTATCTCTCCTTAGATAGGGATTCCCTATCCCCGCAGGGATCACTGCCCTGTGCCAGGTCCCTGGACACAGTCTCTTCTTCAGTTACTATAACATAACTAGAACTCTCAGTAACTCAGGCTAGTACTAGAACTTGAACTCCTGCCAGAACTCCTCCTCCTCTTAGCAGAACTGGACGCAGATCTAACTTTAGACTCAGTGCTGTGCCTTATGTACACTCTGGAAGCTGACACACCTCTGACATCACTAACCATGGAGTCAGAGCATGTGACTACTCCCATCCATACACAGGGCACCCCACCAGGGTGTGAGGGCAAACCTCCATAATTACTGCTGGCATGCCCACAACTTACCAGGCCTTACTGTCAGCAGGAGAGATGACTGTAGCCATTTTACATGACCGCTACACACAGTTAAAGAAAATATATATTATGGGCGTATGAAACAGTTACAGACCAGATTAAAATGTGAGACAGCCTTAGATGTGAAAGAACTTAACCTGGTGGTGGATGTGAGAGTCTCTGGTAGGTTGTTCCAGTTTTGGGGTGCACGGTAAGAGGAGGAACGGCCGGATACTTTGTTGAGCCTTGGGACCATGAACAGTCTTTTGGAGTCTGATCTCAGGTGATAAGTGCTGCATGTGGTAGGGGTGAGGAGCTTGTTCAGATAGCTGAGTAGCTTGCCCATAAAGAATTTAAAGGCAAGACAGGAAAGGTGAACTTTACGTTGGTTCTAATTAGGAGCTCAGTCGCTGGAAGCTTTAAAAATTTAGTCTTGGTCCCAAATACCATTGTTACAGTCTTGTCGGTGTTTAAAAACAGTTTGTTTTGGGAAATCCAGTTTTCGAGTCTCAAAAAGTCAGACTGAAGTATGTGTTGAAGGTCAGAGAGGCTATGGCTGTGTGCATATAGAATTGTGTCATCTGCATACATGTGTATTGAGGCTTCCTTACAAGCTGTGGGAAGCTCATTAATGAAGACTGGGAAGAGTAGGGGCCCCAGAACAGAGCCTTGCAGGACACCACAGGTGATATCCAGGGGGTTGGAGTTAGAGCCTGAGATGGACACATGTTGGGATCTTCCTGATAGGTAGGACTGAAATCAGTTTAAAGAATGCTTCCCTATTCCAGAGCACTGGAGTTTGTTAAGCAGGATAGCATGATCAACAGTATCAAAAGCCTTTGTAAAATCTAGGAATATTGCACCAGTGAGTTGTCCCCGTTCCATTCCACACTGGATTTCATTGCAAACTTTTATCAGGGTAGTTACGGTGGAGTGTTTGGGGCGGAAGCCAGATTGGAATTGGCTAGGGAAATTTGTCTTGGTATAGTAATCGCTTAATTGGGAGTGAACACATTTTTCCATGACTTTGGATAGAATTGGGAGAAGTGAGATTGGCCTGTAGTTTGAGACAGTGTTTTTGTCCCAACTTTTGAAGATTGGGACAACTCTGGCAGTTTTCCAGGTCTAAGGGATATGGCCTGCAGACAGGATAGAGTTGACTATGGAAGCAATTGGTTTGGCGATGGCTGGGGCACCAAGTCGTAGGAACCTAGATTATAGTAAATCAGGTCCGCATTGGCTGCTTAGTTTTAGTTTGAGGAGCGCTTGTGTAATCTCCTCTTCAGATACTGGGCCAAATTGAAAATTGTGGGCAGTGTTGGGAGGGGGTGGAGCTATGTGGGTACTCCCAGGATGAGATTCAGGTTTGTGGTTTGGGCTGCGTTTCGCTAATAAGTTAGTTGCACACCCCACAAATTAATCATTGAATGCATTTGAATGTCAGTGCGGTTTGTCAGAGTAAGATCCCCCTTAGTGATATTACTTGGTTGTTGAAGTTAGGAGGCTGGAATATATTGTTGATAACCCTCCAGAAGTTAGCTGGGTTTGATTTATTTTGGTGGAGATTGTCAGAGTAATATTGTGCTTTTGCGTGCCTTGTTTGCCTTGTGCACATGTTCCGCAGGCATCTGTAGTGATTGAGATCCTTGGTAGTGCCAGTTACTTTGTAACTTTTCCACAAGGTATCCCTGAGCTGGTAGAGTGCAATAAGGTCAGTTGTAACCCATGGAGCATGGGTATCGCAGAGTTTTAAGAACTCGGATTGGAAATAGTCGAGCGCAGAATCAGGGTCGGGAATTAAATCGATTCTGTGCCATGGGCAGTTGGTAAGGTCATCCAGAAACTGTTGTGGGTTAAAGTTTCTAAATGTTCTAGTGAGAAGAACTTTAGGGCTTGAATTGGGCGGTTTAATTTTCCTTACACGGTACACTATTGCATGGTCACTGAAAATATCAGGAAGGATGCCAGAGGATTGGATTCTGCTGGGGTTTGAGGAGAGAATCCAGTCTAGCAAGGAATGGTTATGCGATTTCAGGTTTGTCCGTGTGGGTTGGTAAATGAGTTGTGATAGGTTAAGTGACTTGAGTAGTATCTGGATTTTGTGGTTTTTAGGGTCAAGCCAATTGAAGTTGAAATCCCCAAGAACTAGCAGCTCACTCTTCTCATTCAGAGAGGAAATGGAGCCAAGAAACTGGGTGATAGTCAGGGATTGTAGAGGTGATTTAGGGGGGCGGTAGATGCCAGCGAGCAAGATGGGCTTAGAAAAGGGGAGGCAGATTTTGTCAACTAGAATTTCAAAAGAGGGTGGGCTTGGGGGGCAATTTAACAGTGTAAATTGTAATGTGTCTGCAATATAAAATAACACCCCTCCTCCTCTCTTTGACCTATCTCTCCTAAAAATGGAGTGTCCCTGAATGGCGATATTTGCATCAGAGGTTTAAGGGGTTAGCCATGTTTCTGTAAGAATGATGGCTTTGGGTTTATGCATAAGGCACCATGCCCTTAGTTCGTCCAGTTTGGGCAGCAGGCTCCGGATATTTATATGGACGACAGATAGCCCTTTTTGGAATTTAAAGGTGGAATTCTCAGGGGCATGGGACAGAATTGAAATGGGAGGACCTGGGTTAGGTTCAATATCACCTGCTAAAGAGAGTAATAGTATGAGTAGAAATTTGGGTAGTTGTTTGCAAGTTGTAAATTTGTGGTGTTTGCCATTAGAGTGAGAAGTGGTTGGTGTGCTGGTTTTTAGAGTTCTTCACAAACATTCAGTAGATAGTGCAAGGCTTTTGAGTAGTCCAGGGTGTATGGTGATGTTGGGTGTGGGCCAGGATGGAGGAGTTTGTAGTGTATTATTTATTTATAATTTTTTTTTTTTTTTTTTTTTTTACCAGGAAGTAATACATTGAGAGTTACCTCTCGTTTTCAAGTATGTCCTGGGCAAAGAGTAAGACAAATAATACATGGTTACAAATACAGTTACATAAAAGAACAGGGTATACATTATATACAAGACATTGCGTGCACAGTTAAAGAAAATATATATTATGGGCGTATGAAACAGTTACAGACCAGGTTAAAATGTGAGACAGCCTTAGATTTGAAAGAACTTAAACTGGTGGTGGATGTGAGAGTCTCTGGTAGGTTGTTCCAGTTTTGGGGTGCACGGTAAGAGGAGGAACGGCCGGATACTTTGTTGAGCCTTGGGACCATGAACGGTCTTTTGGAGTCTGATCTCAGGTGATGAGTGCTGCAAGTGGTAGGGGTGAGGAGCTTGTTCAGATAGCTGGGTAGCTTGCCCATGAAGAATTTAAAGGCAAGACAGGAAAGGTGAACTTTGCGCCTAGACTCTAGTGATGACCAATCTAGTTCTTTGAGCATTTCGCAGTAATGTGTGTTGTAGTTGCATTGGACAACAAAACGACAAATTGAATTGTAGAGGGTGTCAAGTTTATTAAGGTGGGTTTGAGGTGCCGAGCCATATACTATGTCTCCATAGTCAATAATTGGCATTAGCATCTGCTGTGCGATACGCTTTCTGACCAGGAGACTTAGGGAGGATTTGTTCCTGTAAAGTACCCCTAGTTTGGCATAGGTCTTGGTTGTCAGGGTATCAATGTGCATCCCGAATGTTAAGTAGGAGTCCAACCACATGCCCAGGTATTTAAAACTAGTAACAGGAGTTAGGGTGGTGTTAGTGTTGGTTCTAATCTGGAACTCAGTCGCTGCAAGCTTTAAAAAATTAGTCTTGGTCCCAAATACCATTGTTACAGTCTTGTCAGTGTTTAAAAACAGTTTGTTTTGGGAAATCCAGTTTTCGAGTCTCAAAAAGTCAGACTGAAGTATGTGTTGAAGGTCAGAGAGGCTTTGGCTGGGTGCATATAGGATTGTGTCGTCTGCATACATGTGTATTGAGGCTTCCTTACAAGCTGTGGGAAGATCATTAATGAACACTGAGAAGAGTAGGGGCCCCAGAACAGACACTTGCGGGACACCACAAGTGATATCCAGGGGGTTGGAGTTAGAGCCTGAGATGGACACATGTTGGGATCTACCTGATAGGTAGGACTGAAACCAGTTTAAAGCATGCTTCCCTATTCCAGAGCTCTGGATAGCAGGATAGCATAATCAACTGTGTCAAAAGCCTTTGCAAAATCTAGGAATACTGCACCAGTGAGTTGTCCCCGTTCCATTCCGTTCCCTGTATAGAGGGAGTAACATCTCCATGACGCCAGGAGAAAGAAAAAAGTTCAGATACATAGCAGGTTCATTATGCCAGAGGTAGGCAGTGCTGCATGGAGCTGTTGTGAGCAAAGTGAGTGTGTGCAGACTAAACAGCAGGGGTGTGACTGTTCCTTGTCAAATGTTTTGCTGCATTGCAATGCTAGAGTCAATTCAGGGTTTCAGTGGGCTGAGTGGGTGTGGGAGGTGTTTTGTGCAGTCAGTTTTGGGAGAGGCTGCAGTGAAATAAGTTGTAAAGGGGTGGGGGGTTAAAATATGCAAGTTAACAAGCATGGGATCAAAGTGTGGTCATATAAGCTCACTTTTTGTTGCCTTGAGTAAGAGAGTTTGCAGAAAGATGCAGTCACCAGTCACCTCTAGTCAAACTATAGTAACTATATATTGTCACTTTAAATGCATCACTCTTAAGATGCCAATGCTACCCTGCCAATACTTGTCTAAAGCAGTCACATGACCCTCCCCCCGCCCCAATAAATCAGCTTGTTCCAGTTGGTCAATTAGCAGCACACAGTTAAGAGGGGGGGGGGAAATAAAAAATCCACCTTTTGATATACAAACATACGAACTAGAGGGAGGGGGGAGGGTAGAGGAACCCTCGCTACTGCTGTCTGGAAATGACTGGAGTGGTGGTGCTGCTATCAGGGGAAACAGGAATACATAAAACAACAAGAGAACAAGAGCCCCAAGGAGAGCACTCACACACTATAAGTAGTAACAGGTGTACCTAGAGTACGTGTGTTGAATGGGAGGAGTGAGTGAATAATAAAATATACAACTATTTATTTGAGTCGTGACTCATAATGGTAAAATAATGGGGGAACGCTGTGTGTCAAGTATCATACAAATGTGAGCCAGTATACAGCGAATTAAAAATGGGACGAATGAAACCGGATTAGTGATCACTATACTGCCTAGACTCCTATGGCATACCCAGCTGCCCAATGTCCTGGTAACACTACCTCAGTATATGGTAAGTGGTGTGGTGATAGCCCTCATAGGGGGTATGGACAGATGCATTCAGAGGAAAGTATTCACAGTGAACACCTGCGTAGCCCAGTATCACATGGATCAATGCGACCCTCAATAGGGGTATGGACAGATGCGTTCAAAGGTAAGTAGTCACAGTAAACACCTGCATAGCCCAGTATCACACGGTTAAATGCGTCATAGGTGTATCAGTAGTTGCTCTAACAGTACACACGTAGTGCCTGTTTACATGTTAGGATCCGGAGATAAGGATCATAGAGTATCATGTCAGTGTATAGGCAATGTAGGTGGCACAGTCAGAATCTGCTATAACAGTGCACAAGTAGTGCCTGTTTACATGAAACATCCACATAAAGAGATCACAAGATAATAACACTACCTCAGTATATGGTAAGTGGTGTGGTGATAGCCCTCATAGGGGGTATGGACAGGTGTGTTCAGAGGTAAGTAGTCACAGTGAACTCCTGCATAGCCCAATATCACACGGATCGTTGCATCATAGGAGTATCAGTAGTTGCTCTAACAGTACACAAGTAGTGCCTGTTTACATGTTAGGATCCAGAGATAAGGATCATAAAGTATCATGTCTGTGTGCAGGCAGTGTGGATGGCAAAATCAGTAACTGCTATAACAGTGCACAAGTAGTGCCTGTTTACATGAGACATCCACATATAGAGATCACGGAATACATTCGTCCTTCAAAGACAAGCATACCTCATAAGTTGTGGCAGGGCACCTTCAGCTACATGCAGGGTGCTCCAATCGCAAGCGCATGTCCCGCCCCTCTGATGTAATGATGTCATCAATCGCCGACGTACGTTTCGCTTGTACTGCTTTGTCAAGGCTGGGAAGGGGCACTGGTAGTGCTCCCAGTATATATAAGGTAAGCCGTCCTCTAATTGGTGATGACGCGTTCCCAAATTAGCATGTTGAGAGTGTGTGCATGCATAGGGGGCGTGCCAGCCTGAGCCCTTGCCAGTAACGGGAGAGAAGTATTAATATACAATAAGGTGTGGTACAGGGTAAGATAAATAGTCCAATCGGACAGTGGAAAAGGCAAAATAGGTGGGGGCAACTAGATGGTAGGTCAAATGAACGGGCTGAATACAAACCCCTCGTTTAACCCCCGTGGGGCCAGGGTGCCAAGAGTGTATATCCAGCGTGATTCCATTTAGTGCCTGGTCCCAGTTGGACACCAAGGACATTCTAAACAAACTAGATAACATCACAGTCTCAGAGGAGACCATTCTGGTCTCACTTGACGTGGAGGCACTGTATACATCTATACCCCATCAAAAGGGAATAGATGCTGTGTCCTATTTCCTAAAAACAAGAGGATCTTTACATAAGGCACATAATGCTTTTGTGTTACAACTATTATCCTTTGTGCTCACCAAGAACTACTTCCTTTTCGACAAGAAACTCTACCACCAGACCCAAGGTACAGCTATGGGGACTAAATGTGCCCCGTCATATGCCAACCTGTACCTGGGCTGGTGGGAGGCTGAAGTAGTTTTTGGTGAGGGTAATGAGATGTTCATGGACCACATAGAACTTTGGTATAGATTCATCGATGATGTGTTCTTGCTTTGGAGGGGACCACTTGACCACCTCAGGACATTCATCGGTCGACTAAACAAAAACGCCAACAATCTCAAACTTACCTATGAGGTAGGTCCTAACACTATTACCTTCCTGGATCTCACCATTAAAATAGAACCTACAGGTGGTATCCGTACCACTATATTCCGTAAGAGCACAGCAACAAATAGCATCTTACGGGCGAATAGCCACCACCCGCCAAACTTGATAAGAGGGATCCCCGTAGGACAGTTCCTGAGACTTAAAAGGAACTGTTCCAATGACAGGGACTTTGAGGAGCAGGCTAATAAAATGAAAAGTAGGTTCCTGGCCAGGGGATATAGTAATAACACCATTTGCAGGGCATATAAGAGAGCAAGAAACACACCTAGGATTGATCTACTTAAAGACAAAACTGACACTGAGCAGAAGCATACCATCAGATTTATTGGCACCTATAATCAGGACTGGGATCGTGCCAAGAACGCTTTCCAAAAGCACTGGCACATCCTAAGAGTGGATGCTAACCTAGAAGAAATCCTCAAACCATACCCCGAAATGACAAGCCGGAGGTCTAGGAACCTCCGCGACAGTCTGGTGCAAAGCCATTATGTGGCTAGTGTTAGCCAAACGTGACTCCCCAATAAACCAATTGGCAGCTTCAGTTATCACAACTGTAAGGCATGCCAGGTTATCAAGAACACTAAAACATTCAAGAATTGGGACGATACACGCACCTTTACAATTAGAAAGTTTATTAATTGCAGGACACCTGGTATTATATACATGGCTGAGTGTATATGCGGGAAAAAATACATTGGTAAAACCAAGCGCCCATTCAGAATCAGAGTACTGGAACAGCTGGGCAGTATTAGAAATGGCTTGGATACCCCCGTGGCAAAACATATAAACGAATATCACCAAGGGGATATGCTGGCACTTACCTTCAAGGGGATTGATCAGCTGAGTATGGGCATTAGGAAGGGCAACTGGGACCAGGCACTACTTAAAATGGAATCATGCTGGATATACACTCTCGGCACCCTGGCCCCACGGTGGTTAAACGAGGGGTTTGTATTCAGCCCGTTCATTTGACCTACCATCTAGTTGCCCCCACCTATTTTGCCTTTTCCACTGTCCGATTGGACTATTTATCTTACCCTGTACAACACCTTATTGTATATTAATACTTCTCTCCCGTTACTGGCAAGGGCTCAGGCTGGCACGCCCCCTATGCATGCACACACTCTCAACATGCTAATTTGGGAACGCGTCATCACCAATTAGAGGACTGCTTACCTTATATATACTGGGAGCACTACCAGTGCCCCTTCCCAGCCTTGACAAAGCAGTACAAGCGAAACGTACGTCGGCGATTGATGACGTCATTACGTCAGAGGGGCGGGACATGCGCTTGCGATCGGAGCGCTTCCTATCCCCAGTAGCCTCCGATATGGGGCTTTGCTATCGCAGCACTATGTAAATAGTTTTTAAACAACCAGCGCACCTCAGGCTGATATATTTGAGCACCCTGCATGTAGCTGAAGGTGCCCGGCCACAACTTATGAGGTATGCTTGTCTTTGAAGGACGAATGTATTCCGTGATCTCTATATGTGGATGTCTCATGTAAACAGGCACTACTTGTGCACTGTTATAGCAGTTACTGATTTTGCCATCCACACTGCCTGCACACAGACATGATACTTTATGATCCTTATCTCTGGATCCTAACATGTAAACAGGCACTACTTGTGTACTGTTAGAGCAACTACTGATACTCCTATGATGCAACGATCCGTGTGATATTGGGCTATGCAGGAGTTCACTGTGACTACTTACCTCTGAACGCACCTGTCCATACCCCCTATGAGGGCTATCACCACACCACTTACCATATACTGAGGTAGTGTTATTATCTTGTGATCTCTTTATGTGGATGTTTCATGTAAACAGGCACTACTTGTGCACTGTTATAGCAGATTCTGACTGTGCCACCTACATTGCCTATACACTGACATGATACTCTATGATCCTTATCTCCGGATCCTAACATGTAAACAGGCACTACGTGTGTACTGTTAGAGCAACTACTGATACACCTATGACGCATTTAACCGTGTGATACTGGGCTATGCAGGTGTTTACTGTGACTACTTACCTTTGAACGCATCTGTCCATACCCCTCCATGTGATACTGGGCTACGCAGGTGTTCACTGTGAATACTTTCCTCTGAATGCATCTGTCCATACCCCTTTGAGGGTTATCACCACATCACTTACCATATACTGCGGTGGTGTTACCAGGACTTTGGGCAGCTGGGTATGCCCTAGGAGTCTAGGCAGTATAGTGAGCACTAATCCGGTTTCATTCGTCCCATTTTTAATTCGCTGTATACTGGCTCACATTTGTATGATACTTGACACACAGCGTTCCCCCATTATGAGTCACGACTCAAATAAATAGTTGTATATTTTATTATTCACTCACTCCTCCCATTCAACACACGTACTCTAGGTACACCTGTTACTACTTATAGTGTGTGAGTGCTCTCCTTGGGGCTCTTGTTCTCTTGTTGTTTTAGATATACAAACATACCAAGAGAGATCAATAGTACAAGCCGGGAGGGTAATTCTTTTAAAACAGGACTTGCAGATCAGGACATACCTGTGAAGAGAATGCAATTATATCCATGTCATATCAGCTGAGGTTATTGGTCTTGCATGAAGAAAGTAAATATATAAACTATAGTTTAATTATATATTGTTACTTAAAATGATCACTTTAAATGCATCACTCTTAAGATGCCAATGATGCAATGATATTCAGCTGACTGTAAAAAGAGAGAACAGGAATTTAGAAGAGGAGAATTTCAGATTGTCAGATCAGTGAAGGAAATAGGAGCCTCCATGAAATGGAAAAGTTGAAGAAACAACTGGAACAAGAAAAGGCACAGCTTCTACTAATGCTAAAGATATCAGAGGATGCTTTTAAGGATGAAAAGATCAAATCCCTATGTCTTCGGGTAGAACTTTTGCAGATCAGAGCGGACTCTGAGAGAAAGGAAAGCGTTCTGACACTTTAGAAGTACCACAGAGCACAAAGGAGAGCCAGACTCATGGACCTCGTCGGAAGTCGAATGGTGTGGAAGAAACAGAAAGTACTGAAGAAAAGTTTGGGGCCATGATGGACTGGAAATCCAAGGTGAGTTGTGTCCATGGACAGGGGGGGGGGGGGAATGTTTATTTTTTTATAACTTGTCATTTTTATTAAAGTTTTTGAAAATAATATAGGAAGTGAGGGGGGGGGGGTTCAAAAAGAAAAAGTGAGGGGATGGGGGAAAACAACTATCCTTTGCACAGATTTTAACACATCAAATATACATATTCATTGATACAGTATCACTTTGTTTGATTGGAGATTTCTAATTTAACTTCACCTTTTGATCCACCCGGACCTTTCCCCGATCCTGGAACCTCACACTTATCTTCTTCCTCCCAGCGCTGGGGATGGGATGTTTCAGGACGAGCGTACGCAGGGCTACACTCTGAGCTCCTTCAATGAACTCCTGATTGAGCAGGGTTTAAAAGGCAGGAAGTAACTGCCTGTCAGTGTTCCCACTCCAGCAAGAGTGGAGGGTCACAGGAGGATTGACTGTGACCGGCTGGACCTCAAAGCCAGCACCAGCTCCAAATCTGCAGCGACACAGGCTTCTTGTTCCCAGAGAGATTTGCCTGGGAAGAGCGGGGACCTAAAAACCTTGCACTAAGGATAAGCCTGCAAAGAAACAGGGCAGGAGTGGACCAGGGGGAAATTCCTGGGAGCAGTAGGACTGTAATGCCTACAGCTGAAGATTGCCTGGAGAAACCGGACCAGCACTTTCAGATAAGGACTTTTATATTGTTCCCAGATGTATCCTATGGTGTTTGACTGGTAACTGGCCTAGCTAGCCAGTCAGTTAGCTACTAGGGCATGCCCTATTAAGTCTCCCAAGGTGGAGTAAGCTTTCTTTTTATGTTTTATCTTGGCTTAAAAGGATAGTGTACGAAATATTTTATGTTTGCTTGTGTTGTAAATAAACCCATGAGGGCTTGTTTAACCAAAAGTACTGCGTGCGTATGTTTCTCTGACCTCGCCTACAGGCCAGCTCCATCACAGGGATAGGCACACAAAAAAATGTTGCTTCACTTTTGAAGCAGTTGAGCTGACTCACCCTCCTTCCCCCGTATTGTATTTGTTTAATAGGTATCTCCTGTTTGTTTTTGGTGTTATAGTATGTAATAATATTTACTGAAACAATATCTATATTTCTGTCACAAGAAGTGGTGACCTTGCTAGAATTTTCGTCAATAGATGTATTTATTTTCTTATATAGCGGACAGTGTACACAATGCTGTACATATAATTTTGAAGGTACAAGGAGTCCCTGTCCTGTAGAACTTGCAATCTAATTGTGGTAAAAGTGCAAACAAAAAAACGAGCGCTTACCTTTAGACTATTGGTTCAGGGTGCAGTGAAATACCTATTAGAAACCAATAATTGTGGTCTTTCACCGTGGAGTCTGTAAATACCAGTGAGTCCCTCTGCTTAACCCCAGAAAGGGGTATCCGAACCCTTGGTGTAATGGAAACAGAAAAAAATAGGGGGAGCAAAAGGGTTAAAGCTGCAGTTCAGTCTTTTTTTTTTTTTTTTTAAATGTATTTTTTTACTTCAATAGTTTTATGTGTGCAATCTCTAATTACCTAAAGAACGGTATAGCTGCAGGTCAATTCGTTCTCCATGTATTGATAGGTCGAAATTTGGTGACATAATTAGTGAAGGGATCTGTTTATATTCTGCTTGTCTGTCAGTGGAAGCTCATGAATATTCATGAGCAATTCTGCACTGACATGTGCTAGAGGGAGGGTAGGGCTGACAAAGGGGTGTGCCAGGGCTTGTGACAGGACCTGAAGGGGCAGTGCCTTAGCAAATGGCTGTTAAAATAGAATACAAGAAAATTGGTCTTTCAGAGTTTTTTAAAAACAGAAAATGCTAAAAGTATTTTTTCTTACTACAGAACTGATTTATTAAAAAAAACACACGTGCAGGATATTGACTGAACTGCAGCTTTAAAGGGAGACACACTTACAACAACCGTCAATAACCTTCAAAAATGGACGTGGAGTAAATAATGATAATGATTAAATACTCACACGGCCCTGTGTGCGTAAAAATACATAAGGGTATCTTGCTGTTGAAACGTCTTCTTATCCCAGAACGTTGGTTATATTGGGAATAGAATGGGAATGAAGGGGGAAATATAAAATGGTAATAACCATATGATACTTACACGGCCATGTGTAAGCCCAATCCTAGAAAGGTTTCTGTGGGGTGCCTCTGGTAAACCCGTCCAAGATAGTTCCAGGGGTACAGCTCCCACATCTGCTGGCAGGCAGGATGTTGGATGGGGGTTGACATTTGAGGCTTCCGTAGTTAGTGGAAGCAAGTTGCAGTCACAGCCGCGCCAGAAGTTCCCATCTCTTCTGACTCCGGACGCGGAAGACAGTGCAGCTGAGAGGCGGCTTGCCGAGACAGCAACGGGTGCATAACGGGGATTTGTTATTTTTCATGTGAGTGATATCTTTTGTATTTTTTATGTTTAAATAAATCCACAATCTTTTTAAACTATCACTGACCCTTGGCTGTTACCTTACCCCATCACCCCTCCCGCTGGCTGAACCGGGGAGGGAGGAAGAAAAACGTGAGGATAGTAAAGGGGAACCCCCATCCAACATCCTGCCTGCCAGAAGATGTGGGAGCTGTACCCCTGGAACTATCTTGGACGGGTTTACCAGAGGCACCCCACAGAAACCTTTCTAGGATTGGGCTTACACATGGCCGTGTAAGTATCATATGGTTATTACCATTTTATATTTCTCCCTTCATTCCCATTCTATTCCCAATATAACCAACGATCTGGGATAAGAAGACGTTTCAACAGCAAGATACCCTTATGTATTTTTACTCACACAGGGCCGTGTGAGTATTTAATCATTATCATTATTTACTCCACGTCCATTTTTGAAGGTTATTGACGGTTGTTGTAAGTGTGTCTCCCTTTAACCCTTTTGCTCCCCCTATTTTTTTCTGTTCCTTTTTTTTTCTGAATCTAATTGTGGTGCCTGAGGCACAGGGAGATACAGTGGCTCAACGTCAGAAGGAGCTGAATTCGGGATTTGAACCAAGCTCCCCTTCTTCAAAGATGCATCTTAAGAACAAAAGCGGAAAGAACACCTCGTGGCTCAATTGTATATGTTTAATAAATCATGATACAATGCAGACACACACATACTTCTAATGGATACAGAATAACTGCATAAGGTCTTTCTTGTGCTGGCATTTGGTACTCCAGTCCTTTCTGTGTACATGGCAACGGAAAGAGATGGATGCCACTATGCCACAGTACCATCCAGTGACTTCACCGGGTACAGTTAGCCACATGTTTCGATAGGACTACCTATCTTCATCGTGGAGATAAGTAGTCTGCCCTTTTATAGTATATTCACAGCAAATGAAAATATCACTTGTGAGCACATTCACTTGTTTCAGACAGGTCTGCAACCCTGCTTTTCACCATGATCTTAGTATAGAGCTTCCACTGCAGCAAGGGATTCTGGGAGGTGACATGCAAATGAACAGTGTCATCTTTTGCTTCAAATCGATTTTGACATGGACCATTTTAAGTTTATGCCTGCTGGGTTATAGGTTTCACCCTTTTGTTTCTAAGGCCTCGGACATGGTGAAAAGAAGAGCGCTGAGCAGCGCTGACGCTCATGCTCTCCTGCTCAAGCAGGAGCTTTTTTGTGTCCCTGCATGAGCGTCAGCGTGCGCGCTTGTGTAAGCCGTGTGGGAGCCGGGGCGGGAGGCGGGGCTAGCGTGTCACGGCACCGACGTCACGGAATGCAATTGGCTTTTGGCAGTCACGCGACAGGCCCTCCACTTCCCTCAGTGGCAAAAATTAAAACCTGTCTGTCTCGTGCAATTACACACGCCTCCGCACGCATGCGGAAGCGGCTCCTAAAGCCGCGCTGATTACAGATGCAGGGGGTAAGTTCATCTGCTCAGCGGGGTCTGTTGTTCGATGTCCCAGGCCTAATCAGTGTGAGGCTAGTTGTACTGACTTTGCTATTTGAAGCTATAGCCAAGAAGATAACTACGTACCTGCTAAGCACCCCGAAGGCTCAGGAAAGAAGAGGCGGCGGCTGCTGATTAAAATGTTACAAGATATGAAAAAGGATTTTTTTTAAATCATGTAATAAAAGGAGTAAGATTGTTCTGCATTTGAATATTGCTGTTAAATTTAAAAACATTTATTTAAACTCTGGATAAAATGAGTAAACCTAGAGGTTTTGGTGCATGCATTTTGGTGGAATAAGGTGTGTGGCAGGGAGAGCTGTGCTATAAGCAGGTTCCTAGGCTCAGTGAGTGTGCGTGTCTCTCCCTCTGGCTCCTACCTCCCTCTATATCTCTCTGTCCCTCTCTGTTCGCCTGTCTCTTTCTTTCTATTCTCCTGTCTGTCTCTTTCCCTCTGTTCTCCTGTCTGTCTCTTTTCCTCTCTCTCTGCGTGTCTCTTTCCCTCTACCGTCCCTATTGCGTAATAGCGCGATATCTGGGACGTGGCTTACGTGATGACGTTCCGGGCAGTGGGCGTGTGGTGTGTGACGTCACGAGGCCCCGCCCCGCCGGTGACAGTCGCTGCGCACAGTGCCGGTGGCTGCGGGGAAGATGGCGCCCTCGCACGTCCTGCGCTGCTGCCAGCGGGTGCTGGGCTGGGTCCCGGTGCTGTTCATCGCCATGGTGGTGTGCTGGTCCTACTACGCGTACGTGCTGGAGCTGTGCATTAGTGAGTAGAGTGGCGGTTACCGGCCGCACCCAGTCTTCCTGTTGCAGGAACCGAGCGGGGAGCGTGAGGCTGTGATCAGTACTCGTGTGATCTGTGTTTACATCCGGGCTGTGTATGTTACAGGTTTCCTACACAGGGGCGTTTGTATGTTACATGTTTACTACACAGGGGCGCTTGTATGTTACAGGTTTACTACACTGGGGCGCTTGTATGTTACAGGTTTACTACACAGGGGCGCTTGTATGTTACAGGTTTACTACACAGGGGCGCTTGTATGTTACAGGTTTCCTACACAGGGGCGCTTGTATGTTACAGGTTTACTACACTGGGGCGCTTGTATGTTACAGGTTTACTACACTGGGGCGCTTGTATGTTACAGGTTTACTACACTGGGGCGCTTGTATGTTACAGGTTTACTACACTGGGGCGCTTGTATGTTACAGGTTTACTACACTGGGACGCTTGTATGTTACAGGTTTACTACACTGGGGCGCTTGTATGGTGTACAGTATCTAATATATTAGGGCACAGCTCCTGGATGTTATTATTTTATTTATAAAATATTTTACAGGAAGTAATACATTAAAAGTTACCTCTCATTTTCATGTATGCCCTGGGCATACTTAAGACAAATAATACATGGTTACAAATAGTTACATAAGTGAACAGGGTATACATTATATACAAGACATTGCATGCACAGTTGAAGAAAAAATATATTATGGGCGTGCCCAGAAAGTATTTTAAGGCAAGACAGGAAAGGTGAACTTTGCGCCTAGACTCAAGTGATGACCAATCTAGTTCTTTGAGCATTTCGCAGTGATGTGTGTTGTAGTTGCATTGGAGAACAAAACTGCATATTGAATTGTAGAGGGAGTCTAGTTTGCTAAGGTGAGTTTTGGGTGCCGAGCTATATACTATGCCTCCATATTCGATAATTGGCATTAGCATCTGCTGTGCGATACGCTTTCTGACAAGCAGACTTAGGCTGTGTGTATAGTGCCCGCGACGTGACGGGTGCCGTCGCCACTAGCAAAAGTTATATTTTGCTTTGCGGCAGCGCGGGCTTACTGGCATTTGATTGATTCAAGGGCTGTCACATGATGCGACAGCCCTTGAAAAATCAAATATTGTAAGCTTCCAAAATTCGCATTGTCGCCATCGCGCTTTCTATAAGCGCACATGGTGGTGGCAATGAATTTGTTTTTGGGCGACGTCGCCTGTCTCGGGCACTATACGCGCAGCCTTAGGGAGAATTTGTTCCTGCAAAGTACACCTAGTTTGGCATAGGTTTTGGATGTCAGGGTATCAATGTGCATTCTGAATGTAAAGTGGAAGTCGAACCATATGCCCAGGTATTTAAAACTAGTAACAGGAGTTAGGGTGGTGTTTTCATTGGTTCTCTTCTGGAGCTCAGTCACTGGAAGCTTTAAAAATTTAGTCTTGGTCCCAAATACCAAATCCAGTTTTCGAGTCTCAAAAAGTCAGACTGAAGTATATGTTCAAGAGAGAGAGGCTATGGCTGTGTGGATATAGGATTGTGTCATCTGCATACATGTTTATTGAAGCTTCCTTACAAGCTGTGGGAAGATCATTGATGAACACTAAGAAGAGTAGGGGCCCCAGAACAGAGCCTTGCGGGACACCACAGGTGATATCCAGGGGGTTGGAGTTAGAGCCTGAGATGGACACATGTTGGGATCTACCTGATCGGTAGGACTGAAACCAGTTTAAAGCATGATTCCCTATTCCAGAGCTCTGGAGTTTGTTAAGCAGGATAGCATGATCAACAATATCAAAAGTCTTTGCAAAATCTAGGAATATTGCACCAGTGAGTTGTCCCTGTTTCATTCCACACTGGATTTCATTGCAAACTTTTAGCAGGGTAGTTACCGTGGAGTGTTTGGGGCGGAAGCCAGATTGGAATTGGCTAAAGAAATTTGTCTAGCTATAGTAATTGCTTAATTGGGAGTGGACACATTTTTCCATGACTTTGGATAGTATTGGGAGAAGAGAGATTGGCCTGTAGTTTGAGAGTGGTTTTTGTCCCCACGTTTGAAGATTGGGACAACTCTGGCAGTTTTCCAGGTCTTGAGGATATGACCTGCAGACAGGATAGAGTTGACTATGGAAGCAATTGGTTTGGCAATGGCTGGGGCACCAAGTCTTAGGAACTTAGATTTTAGTAAGGTAGGTCCATGTAAGGTTAAGTCAGGTCCATAAGTAGGGTTATGTATACAACTAGGCACAGCTCCTGGATGTTACAGGTTATGTACACAGCTTGGCACAGCTCCTGGATGTTATAAGGTTAGGTTAAGGCTAGGCATAGCTCCTGGATGTTATAGGGTTATGTATATAGCTTGGCACAGCTCCTTGATGTAGGGTTATGTATACAACTAGGCACAGTTCCTGGATGTTATAGGGTTAGGTTAAGGCTAGGTGCAGTTGCTGTAGGTTTATAGGGGTAGGTATACCGCTTGGCACAGTAACTGTATGTTATAGGGTTGGGTATATGGCTAGACGGTGACCAGTCAGGTGCATATTTGGCACTATCCCATCACTGCTGTGGTCTGATATAAACCATGGTACCAAATGATAAGTTGATATTTGGTATCTGGATAGATATAATGAACAGACACTTATTTTAGAATGAAATGTCTGGTCAAGTGGACACCTGGCACATCCCTTGGTGTGTGGTCAGGTATATTCAACCTCCATTGCTTGGCACCATTTCTAGCTGATTTTTTTTTAAGGGAAAATCACACCACTATCCCTTGTACGTCATGACTTTCCATGTAAAAACTGTTCATTTCTTTTTTTCGTTTTTATTTTAACTCTTCCATTTTCATAGGTTCCTTTTTTATGCATTATTTTATTTTTTTGCACTATATATTATAAAAGTGTGTGTGTGTGTGTGTGTGTGTGTGTGTGTGTGTGTGTGTGTGTGTGTGTGTGTGTGTGTGTGTGTGTGTGTGTGTGTGTGTGTGTGTCAGGAAGTAATGCATTGAGAGTTCCCTCTCATTTTCAAGTATGTCCCGGGCACACATTTATGGTGACCATAAATGGTAACATTGACTGAAAAGAGGTTCTACATTCAGATATTTCATTGACAGTTAGATAATATATGATTATTTATAGATGTATTTGCAACAAGGAGAGGAGACGGCGAAGAGGAGGGAATGGAGAGCAGTGTGCACAAGGGGCAGGAGATAGTGCAAAGAGAGGTGAGGAGGAAACGGAGAGACAGCGAGGAGAAGGCAGGTGAGATGAGTAGGAGAGGAGGGTGTGTAGTATGCAGAGAGGAGCCGATAAAGATGAGAGGAAAGCGTGCAAAGAGGAGCAGGGCATGATGGAGAGAGTAAGGCCGAGATTATACTGTGTGCGTTGGCGTTTGCGCACGTGTCAACCACAAAGTGCAGGATCCCTTGAGGCCGCTCCTAGTGCGCGCACGAGCGACCGCGTTTTGAAAAAACAAGAAATGTGTCTCCAAGCAGCAGCCACGTCATGTGAGCGGTTCGACCAATCACGTCTAACCAGCTCCATGATGTCATGGCCACGCCCGCCAATAGCCTCCTACACTATGAGCACAGATCGCGTGTGCTGCAGCAAGAGCTCGTACTCTCGCAAGCAAGCAATGCATGAGCTCGGCCTAAGGTGGAGAAGAGAGACAGCAAGGCATTACAGGGAGGGGTGAAAACAGAGTAATGTTTAATAACCTTTAAGATCTGCTATATCTGTGTATGTTACGCTGGGTACAGCTAGTAATAATAATAAAAAATATCATCATCATCAAGGGCTTTTATTTTGTTGCTGTTTCAGTAGAACACATTTTCCACTATTTTTAACCGTTCCAATTGTTTTTGTAAATTCTATTTTTATTAGCCATGCTGCCTAACTACAGAAAGCTTAGAAACAAACCACAATACATGCTGTTTTTTCTCGGATCTCATACTTAACTGAGAAAATATTATAGCATAAAATCCAATGTTGCTGTGATCAGGGCTGGGTTATTAAGCAGGGTTTAGACCAGGGGTGTCCAACTCCAGTCCTCAAGGGCCTCCCACAGGACAGGTTTTAAGTATATCCCTGCTTCAGAACAGGTGGCTCAGTCTTCATCTGAACCACCTGTGCTGAAGAAGGGATATACTTAAAACCTGACCTGTTGGTGCCCCTTCAGGACTGGAGTTGGACACCCCTGGTTTAGACCATTATACAGGCAGTCCTCGGTTATCCGACACAATGTGTTACTCAAAATGGCGTTGGATAGCGAAACGTCTTAAAGCGAAACACGTTTTCCCATAGGAACACTGTTTAAATGAAAGGTTCCGTTCCTGAAGGCATTTTTAACACTAAAATACACCAAATATTTTATGCAGGCAATAAGATACGCAGCACACACATAAATTATATAGTGTATATACTGTCTTTTATATATATATATATATATATATATATATATATATATATATAATAAAATATAATATAATATATTGTATAGTATAACATAATATTATATAATATATATTATATACACATAAACAACTTTGCAAAGCATTGGATAAGCCGTTTTGGCGCTGTAAAAATGAATATAGGTATGCATTGCATAGCGTTGGATAAGCCATTCGTTGTAAAGCGATGCAATGTAAAACGAGGACTGCCTGTACTTATGGACATTTGTAACCAACCCCAGAGAAAATGTTTTACATACAGGACAGCGTTGTTGTTGTTTGGCTTAGCTATGTGGGACTCGGTATGAAGAATGGAATTTCTTGCCTGCCACAGATAGAAGCTTCTGTCCGGGTGATATTTCTTCTCTTCACCTTAGGCAAAGTCTGTAGTTACTGGTAAACTGATCATTCTCTTTTCTCCCAAAGTGCAGGAAAATAAAATGGAAATTAAAGCATGTGGTTAACCAGAAACCATTTACTAAGTGGCTATGTGGAGATGGCTGCTGTTGAATTGTGCGTTCTAATTGGATTCTGCTTTTGGTGGAAGCCCTGTAGCTATGTTTGTTTCTCTCTATATTCCATTCACAAGACGTGGAGATCAGTAAAGTGCAATTGTTTATTTTTCATCCTGTTTTGCAGCCCGTTTCCGTTTAAACACCTCAGTCCTCTGGAAAGCATTGCTAGGCCCTCTGGCATTTACGGGGGTTAACCTTTTGCAGGAGAGGAAATTACATGATGTATTTCTCTGGCATTGAAGAGTTAAATGACTCATTCTGATAAAGCTAGTGACGGTTGATGTCATCATTGTTGATTTTTGTACCTTCACTGCGGATTTAACCCAGGGATTGGTGAAGCACATTATGCTGCGAAGAGGGTGTGTAGATTCCTTTTTTTAGACAGTTATATCACAATCTTCTTTTTAATTTTGTATTGCATATATCTTTATTTATAAAGCGCCCACAGCCGTACTTGGCGCTTTAGTAGAGAGAGAATACGGTATATAGGGAATTATAGTACAAGTGCAACAAATAAGATCAGACAATAGAAAAGACACCGCTGCCCAGGAGAGATACAATCTAAGTGGTATGTTGGGAGATTTATAGAGAGGGAATAAGTGCAGTAGATGGCAGTGCTTGGCCACAGTGGTTGGTAGGAGAGACTGTGGGTGTGGGACAGCAGCCATGGGTCTAGGTTATTGAAATACTTAATTTAAGAGGTGAGTTTTAAGGTTTGTCTTAAAGGTGGGGAGAGACGGTGCTTGGTGCACGCGGAGTGTGAGGGAGTTCCACAGGTAAGGGGCAGCGAGGGAAAAGGGTTTAAGGCGCGAGAGCAGTAGTGGAGAGGAGACCGTTATGGGTAGAGCGAAAGAGACCTTAAAGTAGCAATCCAACAAAAAAATTACATTTATTTAATAGAATAGGAACCAGTGTGTCCTCCAGAACTGAATCACTCTATTTTCTGGCTCTGGGGGCCTCCTGGTTCCCAACATACTTTATTTCAGCTGCTGGTGCACTTTGTTTATTTAAAAAAGGGTAGCAATGCCATCCCTGCAGCTTCCTTTTGGTCTGTGCTTCGGTGGGCATTTTGTTTCCTGCGAAGAGGGAAGACCAGTAGGTAAAACTAGAATGAACTGGGGGATCCTTGGAGAAAAAAAGAATAAAGCGGCTCAATTCTGAAGGAACCCACCAGTTCCCATTCTAGTTCAAATATACACACACATATCAGCTGAGATTGCTGCTTTAAATTGCATGCAGTTTTGTTTCCTATGTAGTTTTCATCACACACCTTCCTATGGATAAATACCTACCTTTGTGTGTCCACTCATATAGTACTGTACTATAAATGAGGCAAGTGTGTGCCCTTGTGCCTGTAAAAAAGGGATGAGTCTTGGATAGATTAGCAGCAGAGGATAAAGGATTAGGATGGACAAAGCTGTCAGATGTCATTCTTTCCTCTGGTGTTTGTCTCTACGCTACAGGAGGGCCCAATCCGTTTAACCTCTTAGCTGTCAGGGAGGCCGGGACATTGCTTTGCAATGTGTTTATACAGGTTTGTGAATGACGTAGAAGTAGCGAATTATGGCATTTGATTTATCTGTTTACATGTTATAAAATAGTAATGTTTTTTTCTTTTGTTTGGGATGTAACAAAGTGTGGCCACACAATTTATATGTTGTCAATTTTATACTTCGTAAAGTATCTTATTTGTATTGGTTATGCTTCTTAATGACCTGTAATTACGAGTGCACATAGCCAAGAGACTTATTTACTAATAGGGTTCCAACATATTTTGAAGCGCTATACAATGGGGGATGGAGTCAATATAATCTAATATACAAAATGCAGATTGATAGAAAACTTGTCCTAAATCCATGAGTTTATATTGCAGTGCTGGATGTAAGTTACAAGGAGGCAGTGTATAGAATATACATTGAGTTTCGTTTTAGAGTTCACCACCCAAACAAACCATTACAAATACTTGAGAACCAATGATTTTCTTTTTTGTCAAATAAAATATCATCATGGTTTCTTTAAAGGTATAAAACCACTTATGTGATCATGACAGTTGTCTTTTAATGATGTCAGATTCATTTTCCAAAGATAAGAATAATCAAACTGCACTCTACTGGGCTTGGAAAAATTGCAAATTTATTATATAGCAAAAAATATTAATGTTTCGGTCCCAGTATCGGATCTTTGTCATGTCCCATTATTTCATTTCGAGGAGCAATAACTATAACATTATTGTATAGAAATGGATTTGTTACTGGGTACTGATCATGACCGTTTTGGAATAGCTGCAGTATTCTTTCATCACTTAGAAAGTTGAAACCACTGGTCGAAGAACTGTGGAACCATTTAAAAATGTGTTGTGACTCAGTGGAGCCTTTTAAAAGTTCATTATGATTTTGCAGAACCCTGGCCTACTTATCCTATAGTATATAAAATACTATTTGTGGTGATATAAATAAACTTCTCTTGGCCTTGGACATGCATGTTATTTATAACATAACATTTAATAATCTTTTGATGACTGTTTATATTTTGGAAATGGGCCAAAATAAAGATATTAGTTCTCGCGGAGTAAACCATGCTCTATTAACTAGATTTTTCTATTTTCGGGAACCCTCTGATAACTTCTTGTGCAACCTTCATGGTTCCACAAAAACTAGGTTGATAGACTTAAAGTTGAAGGTTAGAAGCTACTGATTAGAATTGAGTCCTTCTCAAAAGTCGATTTAAAATATGCACACAGCGCACCGGGGATCAGTATAAAGTACATTTAATAGGCCCAAATGGACACTTTGACAAGTTGAAAAATAAAAAATAACCATGCACAGGTAAAAATAATTAATGCTAATGAATTACACAAATGTAAAGACATAAGATCTCAAAGATCACATAAATTACTAACTAGACCGTGAAAACAATGAAATTGCTTGTAAATGAATAAACATAAGTGAAACCGTCTAAAGCAACCAATGGCTATGACTACATGAAAAAACACACAGGGGAAGGGGGGAAAACAGATGCTAACCGTAAGCTGTAAAAGCAGGTAACCAGGGACTGAGCTGATGTAGAGTCCGTACTGCGCCGACGCCTGGCAGATCTCTCCTTCGCTTGAGCTTCAGGTTTGCACTACCCCAGCCTATTGGTATACGAGCTAGAACAGCCTCACGTGACCTCAATGCGTTTCGCAACAGCGTGCTTCGACAAGGTCCATTTGGTCCTATTAAATGTATTTTATACTGATCCCCTGTGCGCTGTGTGCATATTTTATATCGTTTTTCTGAGATTACCTTTGGGAGATCTCTATTTAGGAGACTGTGGAGAGTGACTGCAATGTGCCCAGCAGCAAGAGGTTCTACCATTACGACGCACAAGACAGCTGGAGCGCGGATACCTTGACTACTTTTGCTTTCTCAAAAGTCGGACACCTACAAATATTTTCATAATGTTTCAAAGTTGGATTAACATGCTCTGTGGGGGCTTTTGTTGCCTGAAGTATCTGAATGATAAAGTAATTTAGCCAAGATCATGAGGTGCCGATCCTAAGTTTTGACTCCGGTTTACTTATTTGACACACTACTACGTCTGCATTTCTCTGTGAGCATGTGAGAGCAGCGTCTGCAATAGACGAGGGGAATCTCTTCTTGCGGTATGTAAGTTGATGTGTGTATCAAGAGCCATGTGAATGATACGTTGGCGACATGGGGTCATGGTGCCAGAATGTCCGTAGCACTCTGGTGCTGTGGACGTTGTGGCATTAAGAGGGTTGGTAGTGCAAGTTGTCCTTGTATGCCTTCAAACCATGCTCGTTTTCTTGATATCACTCCCAAGACTTGCTGTGATCTGCTGGAAAGCTAACGGATTTGACCTTCTGTTGTTTGTGCTGGTTTAGAGATTAGCTTCCAGGCATCAGTTTCAAAAGCTTTTAAACACATTTTAAAAATTGAATCAAATATTTACGATGATGTAAATGACTGGGTGTCTTTGCTTTTATTGCAACTGCACAAATGTTCAGAAGATTGGGAACTGAAGGAACAAACTGTTCATTTTTTAAGGTGATTTGAAGTTGTAGCACAAATTCTGTGGGCAAATTGTTGGTGTATAATGGGTCCTTTATTTTCGCCATATCTCTAAAGACAGTATCACAACCCAGACTTGCGCTCTACGGTGGAATATTCTGCGCTATCACGGCCATTAAATCCTATTGAAACGCTACGATATTCTGCGTCCGCTATGATATTCTGCGTCATCAGTAGGTAAAATAAAGCTGGCTACATATATATGCCTGTTTTTACTTGGTACTCCTGATCTGTTCACAACCTGGAAAACTTAGGTCGCCAGTTTTTTTTATTTTAGAATTAGACAGCAGGGTTGTGTAGAAGATAAGTGCACATCTTTGTGTATTGTTGATGGAATCTCCTTGTGACAGATGATTTTAGATGACATTAGTCTGGTAGATTATTCTCCTATGGAGATGACTAACTGTGTTGAGTACCGTATTTTGCTGGTTTATTCGATACTACTTTAATGCACTTTCCTGGATGTTTTGAGCAAAACTATAATAAAATGAGCTGAACGGTCAAATTTAGAATTTCTGTGGAAAAGGCAAGCTAGCAAACAAACTATAATATTGCACTCACTTCTGATCAAGTAATGTCAGATTGCAGTGTATTTTGTAGATGTAAAATCCCACTTACCCTGTTTAAAAGAGTATTTAAGCATCTTTAAACATTCAGTGATTTTTAAAGTTAATTTCCCTGTCTTCTTTACAAATGGAGATGGTTTTTTTTCTATCGGGGGACTCTGTAAATATCATGGTCATTTAATGGGTTCCTTCCCTCTTTGTACTGTTTGACCTTCATAATTATTCATGTACCCGCACCATTCAGCTCCATCCTATAACTTGTAGGAGAAAGGACTCTTTGCTTTTTGAAGTAGAGCACAGTCTTGCTAACCAAAATAAACAGGAAAGGAAATCAAATCTCGCCTAAATGTTAGATTTACTTTATTTATATTCCTGCACTGAAACATATTTCTATATAGGTCTAGAAAATGTTTACTTGCCTGCACTGGTCCACCGCAGGGGCCATCGTGGAAAAAGCCGCAACTATTGAGTACTACGTCAGTAGCATCACCACTCTGCTTCCCGAAGTCACGCCCCACAATGCCTAGTATAGCGTTATGCAAAGCGCTGAGAGATGCGACTTCGGGAAGCCGACCTGTGATTGGCCTGTGTGCTTGTGACATAGTTCTACGGCAGCTGCATTCTTACCAGCGCCACTCCTCGTCCCCAACTTCTCGGATTAGATTACAGCAGTTCAACACATTTACGAGCTACGAAGGAAAAAAATCCTATTTCTTGTTTAATGAACATGAACCTACCGCAGTGTATCTGCTACCTGTTATTTACCATGTTAAACATATTACTGTTTGTGAGGTGCTTTTCATTTAATCTATCTGTGACACATTACAGTACTGTTTTGGTTACTCACTGACTTGACTGGTTCATGTGACAATTATTTACAGAATAGCAATATGCACCACCTACTTTGTAAAGAGAAAACAATGTGAAGGACTGTAGTGTTCATAAGCCCGCTGACTAGGTATTAGTCGCAGTATCGCATTTGTTTAAAAAATATATATATATATATATTATGTATAGATTAATATTGCT
Organism: Ascaphus truei; assembly: GCF_040206685.1. Lineage (NCBI taxonomy): Eukaryota > Metazoa > Chordata > Amphibia > Anura > Ascaphidae > Ascaphus > Ascaphus truei. Next base: position 377,545,355 of record NC_134485.1, read on the forward strand.
AACACCACTGGAGCTCTTTAAAAAATGTTTTTTTTTCCTACCTTGTCACAATACAAATATTAATCATTTATTTATTGGCAAAACAAATACTTCCTGTGAGACAGAACAGCATTCACGATATACAATCCTGAAAACCCTAAAAATACAAAGTAATAGTGTAGAGTCACATCATGGAAAGAAACCAGAGAATGGCTGATTTTAAAATGTAATTTTATAATGCAGGGTCACTGGTTGTACTGTCAATAGTAGGCATGTTCTTATTCAGTGTTTTGTAGGGGTTCCTTCAACACAACTGGTGTGTGTTCTACATAAAGACGCAATCCCTCCTGGGACCATTATCTGTAATCTGCAGTAATTGTTAAAAAGGTAAATCTAAGTAACGGGCATCTAGAAGCCTTTTTCTTTAAACATGTTAACGTTTGTTTGTATATGCTGTGAGCAGAACATGGAAAGTGTTTCTGGTTTCCTGTAACGACTCCCTTGTGTGTGAATCACTTTGTGCGTGAATCACTTTGTGCTGAACAGGAATAGGCGGGGCTGCTGATGCCCACAATCCGTCTACGGAACCTGTGCCGGGCTACATTGTTAGGGGTTGGGACGGGTATCAGGACTGTCCCCTCTGTTCTGTATTGAAGGAAACCCCCACTCTTTTTCCTCTTATCTTTATTGGCCTCGAACTGACATGGTGGCCTACAGATTTAGGAAGCTCCTGAACTATTTCCTCATTCACTGGCTGGAGGAAGAAAATGTCTATTTATTTTTATAATTGTGCAGTTTTTTTTTTCTTTTAGGTATTATATTTGTTTAGGGAAAACGACTACATTGTAAAGGTTTTATATTTGTTTTCAGTTCTGCTTTGAAAACTAACAGGGGTTGCGTCTTTACGTTTCAGCATGGCATACGCTCCCATAAATGGGATTTTGCGTTAATTTATATAGTTTCATCATACGTGTACATCCAGAAGAATGTCTAGTTGCATCGAACTTGCGTCCACCACTAGGACAGCCTCATTTGTATTATATAATGCAACTATTACTTTGCACATATTTGACTAAAAAAAAGGTTAATACTAATTACATTACCATTATTCCATGGAGCATTAAGGGTTAATCCAGACTCCGGTCTCATTCCTACATTTGACTTTTACTTGGTGCAGGTTTAAATAAGGGGACAATAACAGCACCGCTTTTTAACTAACTTGATGGTAGCATGTTGTCTTCCCGTTGTGTAGAGTGGGATGTGGAAGAGCTGGCTTTAGAGACACTAAATATAAAAAGGAAGGCGCTCTCACGAGATTGGTATTACTGCCACAGTGCATACAAGGACTTGGATAAAGCAGTCTGTGACATATCAACAAAAAACAGAGAAGCCCAGAGCTACGTCCAATATGACAAAAATACACAGTGAAATACCTATATATCACTTGAAAAAGGGTAATTTAGTTAAACCCTTTGGCCAAAGCATTTTAAGCCTGCGAGCCACATCAAGACATGAACAAATATCGCAGGTCATAACACTAACTGATTAAAATTCTTAGTTACCTCTATAATTAGAGGAAGAATTATCACATTCAGAGGATTCTGATGAAGTCGCCGTAACCTAAGCGACGAAACACGTAGGGCTGTGTTGCCATTGGCTGTGCCAGGAGCCTGTTGTATGGTGCCTTGTGATTACGGAAGGGAGCTGCGGAACTTGGAGGAGCGGTATCGCTGTAGCCAGGGGACCTGTTTGTGGACGCACAACATTGGAGATACACGGCTGTGAAGCAGAAGGATACTACACGATTCCAGCCCCGAGATCTAGAGCCCCATACCGGAAGACGCACAAAGGGAGACTGATGCATATATCCAATGTGCATATTTTACTGAATTGTTGTAAGTGACCTGATTTTAGCTCGTGATATTAAAACCTTAAACTTTTTACACTATGGAGCCCGTGCTGTCCCTTTTTGTCTTACAGTCTCCTGGAGAGATATCGGGCGCTGGTAACGAGCTTCATGGTGGCTCGCGCTCTCGCTTTCAGCCGCTGACAAGGGGACCCCGTTTCCTTTTCTTTATGAAAACATTTTTAGGTATTTTTATTCTAATGCTGTTACACACCAATCTTGCTGAATTTGGTTAAAATCAATGCAGTTTTGAAAGGTTGTCGACCATCTTGATTCAAAATGGCGTCCAATGGTATCCAGAGAGACAAAAACCTCCTTGATCTCAGGAACCATCATGCAAAATGTGTTTATGATCTCTTAAGAGGTGTCCAAATGCATAACGAACAGAGAAGCACACAAACAACTTTCCAAAATACATAATAGATAAACTTGCCAGTGTCATTAATTCGCTTTGGTCCTAGGAGGAAGCGATTTCGAAATAAATTGTTGAAGCAGCATTAGAGATGAGTCAAAGATTAGCCAATTGCTTCCTGAAGAGCCATAACTTACACTGCTCAACTCAAAAAAAACAAAAAACTTTCATAACCAAATTCAGCAAGATTGGTGTGGAACAGCATTAGAATAAAAATACCTAAAAATGTTTTCATTAAGAAAAGGAAACGGTCCCCTTGTCAGCGGCTGAGAGCGCGAGCCACCATGAAGCTCGTTACCAGCGCCCGATATCTCTCCAGGAGACTACTCTGCAAAAGCTCTCCCAAGACCTGAAGCTAAGATTGGCGTGTTTGTTAGAGCAGGCAGCAGATATGAAAGTGCCAGCAATTTGGGTGTCAACCATGTACTACATCTTGCAGCAAGCTTGACTACCAAGGGAGCATCATCCTTCAAAATAACCTGTGGAATCGAAGCTGTTGGTGGTTTTTTAAGTGTGACATCCACAAAAGAAAATATTGTGTATACCGTAGAATGCCTACGCGACTATGTAGACAATGTAATGGAATACCTCATTAACGTGACGACAGCCCCAGAACTCAGACGGTGGGAGGTGGCTGAGCTTCATGCAAAAGTAAAGGTTGATAAAGCTTTTGCCCATCAAAATCCACAAGTTGGTGTCCTTGAGAATCTCCATGCTGCATCTTATCGTAACGCACTCGCTAACTCCTTGTACTGTCCTGATTACAGAATTGGAAAAGTTGCATGTGATGAGTTGCAACAGTTTGTACAGAACCATTTCACAAGCACAAGAATGGCACTGGTTGGATTGGGGGTAAGCCATTCTGTCCTTAAACAAGTCGGAGAACAATTCCTGAATATCCGGAGTGGTGCCGGTCCTTCTGGTGTAAAAGCGCCTTGGATCTGAGATCCGAGAGCAGAATGGCGATAGTCTTCTTCATGCAGCAGTGATTTCTGAGGCGGCTTCTACTGGGAGTGCTGAAGCGAATGCATTTAGTGTCCTTCAGCACGTTCTAAGTGCAGGACCGTACATGAAGAGGGGAGCAATGCTAGCTGCAAACTGTCACAGGCTGTGGCCCAATCAACTAATCGGCCATTTGATATTTCAGCCTTCAATACCAATTACTCTGATTCTGGTCTTTTTGGAATCTACACCATTTAGGCAGCAGCAGCTGGTGATGTTATTAAGGCTGCTGTTAACCAGGTGAAGACCATTGCACAGGGCAGTATCACCGAAGCCGATGTTACAAGAGCCAAGAACAAGCTGAAATCACAATATTTGATGTCGGTGGAACTGGATTGCTGTGTGAAATTGGCTCCCAGGCTCTGGCATCTGGAACAAGTACATCACTGAGTGATGCAGTTCTACAGATCGACTCTGTGACCTGTGCTGCTGATGTAAATGCAGCAAAAAAGTTTGTTTCTGGAAAGAAACCTATGGCGGCTGGAAATTTGGAGACCACTCCTTTTTGTTGCTGATCTGTGATGCTGATTCAAGATACTGTACCTGTTAGTGTGACAGGAAATGTTCTTGATCCTTAGTACAAGAATGGATCATAGCTATAAGTCACCACTTCACTATTCCTAGCATCTGATAATGTGTACAGGCATACCCCGGTTTAAGGACACTCACTTTAAGTACACTCGCGAGTAAGGACATATCGCCCAATAGGCAAACTGCAGCTCACGCATGCGCCTGTCAGCACGTCCTGAACAGCAATAACGTCTCCCTGTACTGAAGCTGTGCGCAAGTGGGGAGACTATAGAACCTGTTCCAAATGCGTTATTTACATCAGTTATACACGTATATGACGATTGGAGTACAGCACATGCATTGATAAGTGGAAAAAGTATATGACTGAGCCACTAATTGAGCCAGCTGTGCTGAAGTAGGGATATCCTGAATGCCTGGCCTGTTTGCGGCCTTCGAGGACTGGAGTTGTGCAGACCTGGCGTACGTTAATGCGGGGTATGCCTGTAATCTGTTTTATTTATCAAGTCACACTACAATAGTATTTCTTAACCTGGAAATATAACCATTTCTATCAGGGTTTTGATGAAGTGGAACTCAGAATATTGTGTTTGCTTAAGCAGCATGAGTCATTGTCACGGGAGACCAGGCATTTACACCTTTTTTCCAGGCTCATACATTGAGCAAGACGGGTAAATTAAATTGTAAATTTATTCACAGGAAAAGGCAGACACACAATGTTACACAAACTACATAAGAAAAAACACTGAGGGTCTGGGGAGGAAAACTAGACTTTCCTAGGTGCATGGGCTTCTCAATCCAAAACTACCCCGACAGGGACCTAGCTTGAAATGTCCTGGAACTGAAATCGGCCTGCAATTCCAGATGCCACCGCTCCCATCTCTCCAGAGGACTTGAATTTAATTGGTGGACTTGGCGCTTAGAATCTACAAATCTGATTGGCTCGGGTTTATAATACTTCTGAGTTTCTTTCTCAAAACCCTGCAGCCAATCTTGGCGTGGGAGTTTCCTAACCAGCCAATTGGAGCGATGCTGTTCTTGTGAAGCCAGGCAAGTGGGGGTGCTGAATCAGCCAAGGGCATGTGCAAGGTTGCCACCTCAGCCACTTGCTATTTAGAAGCCACACGCTGGGTTGTGCTCCTCCAAGTCTGGTGGGGCGAATGGAAATTCGGAGAACTTCCATTCATCCCAGGAACTCTTTCCTCCTGCCCAAATGGTCTTGACACCTCAGACATCCTCTGTGGCTTTCATCTCCGACGTCCTGGCAGACTCACTGGCACCAAGTTGGTAGCCCCAGTGGCCTGTAGGAACATTGGTTCTGAAAGTCCCAGCTCATTTACTGTGCATACAGCATATATGTTCTTTACACACTTTGTTAATAAAATATACACTTTGAAAACCTAAGTCTTTCTGGTATGGGAAATAGAATAAAAAGCTGCACTTTATTTTTCACTAGCCATATTCCCCACTTTTGCAGAGACTTAGTATGGATTCTTAGAATCCCTGTCAGCACCTTATATGTATGGTTGGAGCACCTCAGAAACCCTATACCGGTTCTGGGTGACCTGAGCATCTACTGGGTATCCCCATTAACCTAAGGACTCCTTGACTGTTTCAGGAACACCTCCCATCCCTATGCCCGTTTACCTTTCTGGTCTATGCTAAAGCAGGGAACCCCTAGTGGTAAGTCGCGAAAGCATTTTCAAGGGAAGGTATTGCTGGGACAATGTGCCTACATGTATCCAGGAATCACTCATGATTCCCAGGTACATTTTTGGGGTATCCAGCAACTCTGGACCCTGGCTATCTAGGCACATTCTGACAACACTTTCTCCGCAAAACCCCCCTTGAAACTCATACCCTAGCAATCTGTTTGCTGGCACTCATGGAAATGTAAAAACACATAAAATACTTTATTACCGCACATTACAGGTTATGCATGTACAAACCCTGGGCTCCAGAGCTGACACTCTGGAACTCCAATACATGGGTCAGAGGTAACCAAACGGGCTTAAACCTTTATTGTGAGCCTGGTTACCCCCTCACCGTCACAGACATACAATTAAAGATTAATATTTCTATAAAAAAAAAAGAAACGCAGAACGCACCGGTGATCAGTAATAGAATATATTGAAGTAAAATGGACAAAGTATATCCACACTTACAATTGGTGTAACATAGATGAATAAAAAGCAACGATCGCCAAAAGTAGAGTCCTGTAATCAGATAAATGTCCTTGCTGTGTAGAAATCACTGACACTTCCTGGTTAGGTCAGACTCAGGAACCAGACAGAGCTATTTTTTTCTTTTTTTTTCTTTTTAGTCGTCCAAAACTTAAGCATGGAATATTATTTCAGTGTCTCACTAGGAAGGGGAAATGTTTGCTTTTTGGGAGAGGTCCATTAAAGCAGCAAATCCACCTACTTTTGACAGAATTTTTGAAGTAAGGAGTCTTCTGAAGCTGAACCGTGCTATTTGTAGCTTCCCGCCTCCCTCCTCTCTCCTCCCCCTCCCACCTCCCGGTTACCATTTTAGTTGCCTGTTTTTCAGCTATGATTCTCTAAATCAAAATGGCCACTAAATCTCGGAGGTTCCAACTGTGTGGTAGGCCTGATCGCAATGGAAGTGGAGCCCCACCTCCTGTTTACATAAGATGGGGTGATCTCTCCTGAAGCAATCGCATGCCTGCAAAATGCCAGAGTGGTATGGTGGAGTTCTGCTGCCTTTTGTCCAGCAGCAAAAAGCTGTAATATGTTCAAAGGCTGCACAGTGTCTGCAGTGTCCTAGCTCATCCTTGGGCAGTCCCCGCCATTGCATCTCTCCTTCCTTTTTTGGGTGGCATCTGAATTGGTTGGGTGGGGGGCATCCTAGCACAGGACTGTGTCCAGATGCCCCTCCCTCCTTAACGACTTAACGAACACCCTCCTACTGTCTCTGTACGTTCTCCCTACCAATTAGATTGTAAGCTACCCGGAGCAGGGACTCCTCTTCCGAAATGTTACTTTTATGTCTGAAGCACTTATTCCCATGACCTGTTATTTTTATTATTTATTTATATGATTGTCACGTGTATTACTGCTGTGAAGCGCTATGTACAGTAATGGCGCTATATAAGTAAAGACATACATACATCACGCTCAGAGCTGTGCTTTAGAAGAAGCTCCCTAAAGGCTTAATTCACTGTTTAATGTATATAATGTTCGGATCTTGCCCCCTGAGCTTGCTTTTCTTAATCTAGCTCTCGAGGATAACAGGGTAACCTTCAGACTGCACTGAGATCTGGGGAGAGCTCCAGTTGAACCTCCTGGACACTTTAATATTTCGGATGCTTATATTTCCCAAACAGAGCATCAGATTATAAAACAACTGCTTTGGAAATTACAATAAGAAATCTTTTAAAGGAAGCTGAAAAGTGAATGCCCAATAAAGCTGCAGGTTGCTGTTTTAACACTGATGGTCGCGTGGCCTGTATCACAAACCCTATGGCACTAGCGGTCGCTCCATCACTGATGACAGATCCTCCCTTTCTGTCTTCCATCAGTTGATATATTGCGTCAGCACGCAGGGCGCGATCTCCCACTAAGACCGTGATTATAGCGAAAACCCGTCAGCGGTGTCGCATGGCGCAACGCTGCGTGGCTCAAAAACACAATGCATGCATCCAATTAGAGTAAACATACCTTTAGTGACGTGCATGCCACCTGGAGCTGCAGAGCGGACAACAGGTGAAGAGACAGAGGAATTTATTGTCAGGCGCAGGTTGCGTCACGTGAGCGGTTCAGCCAATGAGGGCTCACGGCCACGCCTCCTCTCCTTGTTCAGATGCCGATTGGCAGCAGCATGAGGGTGACGTCACCAGATCTCACTGCCGCCCGGCGGCATCTGGTATATTCAAGGCCTAAGTGTGACGGGAGGGAGTGACCAGGTTGCATTATAAAGCTCAACCCCACTTGGTTAAACCTGACTCAAGTATAAGAGTCCCAGAGAGTTAGCTCTTGGGCCCAGTAAAAAAAAAAAAGTAATGTATGTTCTTGCAAAATGTAATAACTTTTTTTTGTGTGGTTTTTTCCCTTTCCGGGCATGCAATCAAGCAGGGATTACTTGTGCATGAGTTTCAAGGGGGGTTTGGGGAGGAACCGTTGTCAGAATGTGCTTAGCGGGTCGGGATCCAAAGTGACCGGTTCCCCGACAAATGTACCCAGGAATCATACCTGCTTCTCAGATACATATAGGCACATTGTCCTGACAATACCTCCCCTTGAAAACGTAACCATGACTCGCCACTAGGCTGCCCTGCTTCAGCCTAACTCGGAAAGGAGAGCGAGGCAAAGGGATCACTATATATTCCTTTGCTGAGGGAATCCCTGGGTTAAGTGGGGGTACTCCAGCTAGTGCCAAGGCTCCCCACAAACGGTATATTATTTGTGGGTACCCAACCATAGATAAGCTTGGGGGACTCGAGTCCAGACTGAGTTAAAGGGAAAGTATGTGGGGAAACTATGCAGACAGAAATAAAGAGACAACATTTTTTCCTTTTCTGTTCCCTCTACCCTAGAGACTCCAAACTTTGGGAGTCTAAGTCTTAGGTGGGGTTTTGGGGTGAAAAGCAAGTCATTTCGATTTGCAGGAGGTCTGGGGACAAAGTTACCAGTGGCCCTATAATTCTCCCCAGCTTACTCGCACTATTTTCGGGTACCCGGGGTGAGTTGCACTGGGGCCATACAGTGTCCCCCAGACTCCTAGTTTTCAACCCCAAGATCTTCACTTAAAGTCCTACATAGCTGGATGGGTTCCCCGAGACTCAGAGGTTACTAAAATTTATTTTTAATGTGCTTTAAACATTCGGAACACGTGTCCAAACAGGCAGCCCATGCAAACCCATAGGCGCCGATGTGTCTGCTGGACATCAGAGTTCAAAGCAACCAGAGGATGCCCAGAGGTGTGAGCGGCATTTGGTTAGCGGGGAAAGGCGGAGTACTAGATCGGGAGATCAATGGCCGTCCTCCGGGATGCCACTTGTTCTGCCAGACCTAAGGGCGCCTGTCCAGCTGGTGGCATGGGATAGCTGGGGATAGATGTGCCAGGCTTGCGCATGTCCCTTGGCTATTTCGAATTTTCCACTGACCCGGCTTTTCTAACCGGCTTGGCTCTGATTGGCTGCTTGTGAAAGTTCCCACGCGCTGATTGGTTGTTGAGTTCTGCCTCTGTTTAAGCTAGAGCAGGGAAAGCTGTAAGAAGCTATGAGCCAATCAGATGGTGTGTTCCCTTTGAGTCAGAGCCGAAAGAGCGCAGGCGGGCTTTTCAAAGTTGCTTTGTGCAAAATAGCAAAGCAATCGGCTTCGATTTCAACCCTGAAATGCCTGCCCGCCAGAGACTTTTGCACCCAAGTTCTGAGAAATGAACATAGCGGTCACGGCTGGGATTTTATGCCGATTTGAGTTCCAGGGGATCCCGGGCTAAGTCCCGGTCAGGGTAAACCTCTCCCAATAGAGTGCCTTGCACCAAGGAAAGTCTAGTTTTCGACCCCAGACCCCCCAGTAATTGTGTCTTTTCATCTGTATTTTGTGTTCCACTGTGTGTATGCGTATTTAAGCCGAATAAACTACAATTTATTTCTCTACCTTGTTTTGCTCAATGAACCTGGGAAAAAACGTGTAAATATCCTGGTCTCCTGTGACCCTACGAGAAGAAGCTTTTCCTTTTGGGACGTAAATACTATATCATGCGGTACCCAGGGTGCCAGATCCCATGACTTAGTAGCTACGTCCTAAGGCACTCGAATGGTTAAAGGAGGCAGTGAGCATGGAGTGACGCCGGTATGTGAGATGTTAGTGTGGCACTGGAGCGCCTCTAGCATCCCTGCTTGCCATGGGGACATCGACAACCGCAGTTTATATTAAAAATGTAAAAATATATTATTTTAAAGTCTCAGACTCTTTATTATGCATTCCTCTGTGTCCCTGGCATTTAATTAGAAATACATTCTAGGTGGGACGGTCCCTTTAGGTCACTAACTAATTGACGCTTCCTTTAAATGGTCACATACTGCAGATGTTACGAATATTATCATAGTGATACAGGCAATGTATTGTTAGTCTGCAAAATGGGTTGATCACAGGAGAATATCGAGCAGCAGGACGGACTTAATATAAGGATTTGACTGTGAGTCTTTAGAGATCAGCGCGCACCTTTTTTCTGCTAGTCTGCAAAATGGGCCTATATTTTTATTTAGAAAAATATTTTTACCAGGAAAAAAATACATTGAGTTACCTATCGTTTTCAAGTATATCCTGGGTACAAAATAAGTTGACACATTACAGTGCTTTGTGTATGCACTGAGGTCACACGTCCAAGCTGCAAGTTTTCTGAAAACATCATAAACAAAAATGTAAAAACGTAGCTCTCAACGGCTTAACCCTTTGCTCAGTGAAAGGATTAAAACCATACCGTGGTTTGCAACGTGCATTCACACATCCAGCTCTAAGGGTGTGAGGGGGCTAAAATAAACCCCCCAGATTTTGGTGACGTTCATGAGCCTTCACCTCTTGCTCCCTACCGCACCTCTATGGAACTTCTTACTCGATCCGTTTTTGTACTTTCCGTCCCGAGGGTGGGCTCCCTATTAGGCCCACCTAACAACAAGGAATTGATTCACAAGCCGAAATGTTCCAATAGGGTTCCAATGAATGCAATCTCCCACGAGTCTTTCATTTGCCCTGTGGGTGCCCACACAATAATACATTATATGTCAATGAATGATGTTTTCACTGGTACTATGCCCGAAGCATAGCCTGTATGGCCCCGAGATAACAGGACCCTCCAACAGGTTTTAAGGATATTCCTGCTTCAGCACAGGTGGCTCAATCATTGGCTCAGTCTAAGACTGCACTATCTGTGCTGAAAAGATATGCTGAAACCCTGACCTGTTGGGGGATTTCGAGGACTGGAGTTGAGCACCCCTGTCCTACAGCACAGGGCTGAATTCCAAATTGAAACACAGTAGACATATGCAGAATATAAATAGGTTTTACAGGAAGATCATAGCTTACACTAAGGTTTTAACATAACATTTAATGCTGTTGGTTTTTGTTTGCTAATCAAGAAAAAAAAAAGTGGTTTCTGCAAGTAATCAGATTTCAAACCTAAATATCCTTGTCTGGGAAAATAATATGGCCGCTGGAATCTGCCTTGGTCCTGCGGTCAATAAAAAGCTTTCTATGGGTAATCTCACGGCTGCAACCAAGATATAACCAGCTCTATGGTTTGAGCTCGGCAAGATTCCCAGTATAAAATACAGTATTAAATAAACATTTTGATATTTGGGGGGGGGGGGGGGGTGAAAACATCATGAGCAAGACCACATTCCATGAGTGCAGCTATTTGGTATATTGCTGTAATACCGCTAAGGCATGACATGGGGAAATATTATTCAAAGAATTATTTGCAACTGTTTGCACAACGAGTAAGAGGAATTTCTTTCAACTGTAAGTTTGTGTGTTGTGGTTACTTGTACAAACACAAAGCGTTATTACTGCAGTAGACAGAAACCCTTCTAGCAAAGCATTGCTGACCCCGCCTGGGAGTGACAGGGTTAAAATGACAGCCTAAAGGAAGCGTCAATTAGTTAGTGACCTAAAGGGACCATCCCACTTAGAATGTATTTCAATTAAATGCCAGGGACACAGAGGAAATGCATAATTAAAAAGGGATATAAATATATTTTTGGGGCACTTTATTCCCATAATATTTATTTAAAATATATTTATAAAAACGTCACTTGGTGTAATAGTCAATTTCCCAATTTGACTAATACCGCAGTTTATATAACAAAAATTTCAAAATATATTATTTTAGTCTCAGACTCTTTAATTACTGTATATATTCCCATAATATACTACACAGTGTATATTTTTCCCTGTCTTTTGCCACACTGCAGTTCCCTGAGTATAATTGGACAGGAGAGAACTGCATGACTGATATCCCCTTCTGAATGTGCAATGTACATTTCCTAGGATTCTCTGCCTACATGCTGCTTGTGTGTTTTTTTTACACAAACATCAAAAAACTATGGGCGCTTAAAATCCCACACACACGTATAGCTATATCCAGTGGTCGACAAATCACCAAAAAATCTACTCGCCGAACAAAAAAATCTACTCGCCACCTAGTTCCAAACGTGTGCTGCTTGGGCCAATAGGAGCTCGCCACGATGTTAAATCCACTCGCCCAGGGCGTGCAAATGTATAGGTTTGTCAAACACTGGAGCCTATATCTACCTCAATGAACAAAACTCATTCTGTTCTATCTAAACTGACACTTTCCCTATCAGTTAAAGTTAGCAGCATAGAAAAGGATCAATGCCCTTGGTACAAAAAATGTGTAGAACAAAACAGAAAAAATCAGCACTCCAAAGTGTATCAATGTGGCAAAAGAGGGAAAAATATACACTGTGTAGTATATTATGGTAATAAAGTGCCACAAAAACATATTTATTAAAACGTCACTTGGTGTAATTGTCAAATTGGGAATAAGCTTATGAATGTCTGTCTTCAGGGTCCTTAACTTGTGAGGTGTAAACCAGACATACATATAAAAGAGGAAATCTAATGCAATATGTTGAAATAATTTATTCGCTTGACCAGATGTCAGTTAAACTTACAAACTGGAGTAAGAGGGAAAACAAAACTGAGTGTAATGCGATGGAAGTGTTCCTCGGCTTGTGGAGGCTGCAGCCGCTCATCCCAGCCAGCATCTGACGTCACTTCCTATCTCCTCCGTTCAGTCTCCATCACCCTACGCGTTTCGCAGTGACTTGCTGCTTCGTCAGGTGTTGCCAACTCAGTCCTCAAGGGCCACCACCAGGTCAGATTTTCAGGATATCTCTGCTTCAACACGGATGGCTCAGTCATTATGATTGAGCCACCTGTGCTGAAGCAGGGATATCCTGAAAACCTGACCTGTTGGTGGCCCTTGAGGAAATGGAGTTGGCTACCCCTGGGTTAGTGCTTTGGAGCTGGAGTTGAAGAAGCCGGGACATGAGGCCTCAGCCTCCACGACCTGAGGTTACTACTACACTATATATTCTTTTTTCTTTTTTTCCCATTTCTTATCCCACATTGACACTTTGGAGTGCATCTTTTTTTTCATTTGTATCCCATATTAGCTTTGTGATGTTTTGTAGTGGTGCTTTTGTGCACAAAACTGGCTAACTGGCACCAGATAATGCTAGCACACTCCCTAAGCTAGGATCCTCAATACAAAATCATAAACCTAGCTGTGCATCCAAGAGGCAGTAATTCACAATCAAACACACAAATGACCCAAGTAAGGGACAGTAAAGCCTCTCAAACAGTGGAGCCCACTTGGAGTGTCACAGTACAAACTTAATTTTTTTTATGGGAATGTAATACATATATATGACCAGCTGAGCTTAAATGGCAGACACCGAAAAACAATGTACAAACAGAAAGCCCCACTTAAGAACCACATCAATAATGGTAGTTCATGGGACCACTTACGCAGATTAGCAAGGGGGGGGAGGGAAGGCCCACAGTGATTTATCTAATGCTATGTATAATACTATACTAGCTGAGACTCCAAACAGCGTTTAGAGAAATCCATCACCTGGTCCCTAAGAATGTATAAAGCTATAATTGTATTGACCAGGATATCACCCACAGCATAAATCTATAGCATGGAGGTAGATCACTGTAATTGGGAGAACAAATGTAGCTAAAAATACATTTTGATCATGAAATGGATAACCTACAAAGTCCATCAGAAAAATGTAAATGTACATTATCGGAGTAACTTGCTGATATCACTTCTTGTAGAAAGGGCTGCCATCCAAATTTGTTTCTATTGATGCAATCAGTTAGAACTACAGTATTCTGAATTCTCATGGTTGTGTGGTCTGTTCAACAGGAAGTACCCTACCATGCGTTTCACTGCCCATGCCTGCTTTATCAGGGGCGTTGCTAGGCTCTGCTTGAGTTGGAAAACCCGTATAATTTTACAAATCTTGCGTTCTTCTCAAGGATGTCTTCTTTCTACCCCCTTTGTATCTAAATCCCTCTCCCGCCTTAAACCTTTCTCACTGACTGCCCCGCACCTCTGGAATGCCCTTCCCCTCAATACCCGACTAGCACCCCCTCTATTAACCTTTAAGACCCACCTTAAGACACATTTGCTTAAAGAAGCATATGAATAGCACTGTGGATATTCTGAACACATGATACATAAAGCTTGGCTCTCTGCAGACGCACTTACCAGAACTCCCTCCTACTGTCTCTGTACATTCTCCCAACCTACCAATTAGATTGTAAGCTCCTCAGAGCAGGGACTCCTCTTTCTTAATATTACTTTTATGTCTGAAGCACTTATTCCCATGACCTGTTATTTATATTATTTGTTATTTATATGATTACAACATGTATTACTACTGTGAAGCGCTATGTACATTTATGGTGCTATATACATAGACAAACAATACAAACAAATATAAAAAATAATTATATCAAACAATATAAACCCCAATAATGTATACCAGTCTAGTTAAGCTCTTCATATGGGGCCACATGGAGCAACCTAATTAACATTAATGATTCTTATGTTTTTTTCTGTGACATTTTCTCAATTCCAAATGCTATCAGACCATGTGGTTTACCCTATGGATCTTTAAGAACATTGCAAATGCATTCAATTAATACTTTGTGGGGTCTTCTACTTCCCTACTATCAAAGCGCAATCCGAACTACAATCATGAAGCTCAACCTGGGAGAACCACTATAGCCCCACCCACTCCCAACAGTGCTCAATTTGTTTCAGTATCGGAAGTGCAGAATACACAGGCACTTCTAACTAAACAGCCAATGTGGACCTGACCTAGTGAAATCAAAGTTCCTACGACTCAGTGCCGTGGGCTTTGCCATCCTGCCTGTCTCCCTCAAACTCAATTTTGTCTGCAGGCCATATCCCACAGACCTGCAACATTTCCAGAATTGTCCCAGTCTACGAAAATGGGGACAAAAACATTGTCTTGAACTACAAGCCAATCTCTCTTCTCCCAATACTATCCCAAGTCATGGAAAAATATGTCCACTCTGAATTAAGTGATTACAATACCAAGGCAAATTTCCTCACCCAACTCCAATCTAGCTTTCTCCCAAACTACTTAACTGTAACTACCCTCTTGAAAGTTTGCAATGAGATCCAGTGTGAAATGGGACTGGGACATCTTACTAGTGCAATATTCCTAGATATTGCAAAGGCTTTTGCTGCTGTTAATCATGTTATCTTGTTAAGCAAGCTTGAGTGCCCTGGAATAGTGGAACACACTTTAAACTGTTTTCACTCCTACCTATGGGGTAGATCCCAATATGTGTCTCTTGGGCTCTAACTCCAGCCCCATGGATGTCACCTGTGGGGTCCTGCATGGCTATGTTCTGGGACCCCAGCTCTTTTTCAGTCTTCATCAATGATCTACCAACAGCTTGTAAGGGATGTGCAGATGACACAATCTTGCATGCACACAGCCCTAGTCTCTCTGACCGTGGACATGTACTTCAAACTAATTTGTTCAAGACTTACTGGATTTCACAAAACAAACTGTTTTTAAACACTGACAAACTGTACCAATGGCATATGGAACAAAGGCTAAATTTCTAAAACTACCAACGACTGAGCTACAGATCATAATCAACTCTCAACACTATTCCATCACCTGTCCCTAGTTTAAAATATCTGGGCATATAGCTTGACTCATTTAATATTTGGGTTGCATACTGATATTCTGACATCCAAACCTATGCCAAACTTTATAGAACAAATCCTCCCTAAGCCCGCTGGTCAGAAAGTGCATCGCACGCATGATCTCTTAACTCGGGGGTCGGCAACCTGCAGCTCGCGAGTCGCATGCGGCTCTTCTGGCCGGTCCACGAGGCTCATTTCTGGAGGTGCTTCCTCCATTGTGCCTTCCCCTGCTTGTCGGTGCGCTCCGCCGCTCTCCCCTGCTTGTCGGTGCTCTGCGGGGAAGTGCGTGCTGCACAAGCTCCAGTCTTCCCCTGCTTGTTGGCGCTCTCCGGCTCAGGCGCTCTCCTCTACTTGTCGGCACTCTGCAGGGAATTGCACGCCGCGCAAGCCCCGGTCTGCCGGCACCTCAATTGCTAGGAGCGCTGACGGACCACAACACTAAAGTGCTGCAAGTATGTGTGTGGGGGATAATTATGTGGGGGGATCATTTTGTGTATTATACTGTGGGAGTGGGGAAGGGGGTCATCTTATGTGGCATAACTCTGTGAGGATTTTTGTGTGGGAGAAGGGAAGGGGGGTAATTTTATGTGGTGTAATCACATGGGGATCATTTTGTAGTATGTTTGTCATAGGCACATGAACATTAACGTACTGTATATATCGTGTGTGGGTTTATTCATATTCACGCTTGTGTTGCGGCACTCAAAATATTTTGGTAAAATAAAAAATAAAAAAAAGCCTCCTCTTCGTTGAAAGGTTGCAGACCCCTGTCCTAACTGTTTGTACCAAAAATCAATCATGATATGGCGTGTTCTCAAATACTGTCTGGCTATGATACCTTTTAAGAACAACCAGGGGATGAGCACTTGAAAAGTGCAATACATAATTGGTAGCAGTTTCCTTATGGAACAAATGTCTCCATTCTGAACGCAGCAGAAATACGGATACAAAGATCTAAAAAAAGAAATAGATTTGATACAACATCTGATGCAAGTTTAATTTTGTATTTGATCAACTTAAGACATTTTATAACTTCCAGATGAGAACATGCTCTGTGAAGGTCTCCATATAGGCACCAAAGACTATCGTTCCCACTAACCCAAAATAGAACCTTCTGCTCCACGGGAGGTTTCTGTCCTCCCGGAGCTCCCCTTAGGCCAGATCCCCAGTGGCCGCTGTGGCGCGTGCGCCTCACAGCCCTCTATGGGGCAGGCCCCAGTGGCCATGTGTGTGTGGGCGCGCAAAGCGCTGTGAAGCGTACGCTGGCAGGGAAGACAAGGATTTTGTCTTCCCTTACGGCAATGCGATCATGTGGTGTGCGGCAGCCAATGGCGGGGTAGATCGGGTAGACCAATAGGGAGTGTGCTGTGCTTTGTTCTGCGCTGATGTCATGGCTGCGGCCCCTCCCCGTAATGGCCATGCCTCCCATCGCTCCCCATAGACCACACAACGCGGCTTTCATCTGTGCGCGTGCTGCAGGAAACACTGGGGCCGTAGCCTTAGGATACCCGCAGGTGTACCGCCCCAGTCTCCCTGGATGCACTCCACAGAGAGAATGTGTAATTTATGAATCAGATCCAGAGGAGAACCTGCTCCGTGAATGTCTCCATATCGTTACCAAAGACTACCTCTTTCCCACTAACCCAAAAATAGATGGTCATAAGATGGGGCACACTTTGCACCCATTGCTGTGCTAACCAATAAATTGTAAATAAAATATCTGAAAAATTATGAGTAAAGATAAAGTGCAAGAGAGTAAGAATAAAATCCCTTGCCATAGAACATATATTCGAATCGGTCTTCAAAAAATACTTGATTGATGTTAAGACCAATCTGTTATCAATGTTTGAATGCAGTACTTCAACATTGTAGGTAACTAGCAATGCGTTATCGTCAACCATAATGTCAAAGTTTTAACCGTAGATCCGATGTATGATCTATGCCTATATATGAAGTGTTTTTGAAGCTAGGTAAATTTACACAACCTGATCTATTTTGCAAATATCTGCCCCTACATTTTGCATGTTGGAAATATTGCTCTTCAAGTTTTTTATATGTTGAGTTGAACATGTATAATAAAGAAACAACGGTTTCAAATGACTTTAAAAAAAACCAGGAAAACTAGTTTAGGTACCTGGTAACTATTTTGCATCATTACTATTTCTTCTTTTTGCCTCCATGTTTTAGCATGAAATAACAGATTGGGTAGGGATAAAGAAAAGAGCAGAAAGAGGGGGAGGGTAGTAAGGGACCTCACTAATATCTAATTGACATAGAAGTACAAAATATCCACTATGCAGAGACAATACGGTAAAGTTTGGTGAATAATAGTGACTTTTTTTTAAAGAAAAATACAGTAACAATTTCAAAATTAAATAAAAGTATCTAGGGGGATTCCTTTTTTTGAGCGTTTTTAATTTTCTTTAATAAAATACAAGGTCTCGGCATCAGTGGTTGTTTTTTTTTTTTTGTTTTTTTTTTTTATATATATAATGCTAATCTCTGAAATGTTCTATTTAGTTTGTGAGAGGGTGTTCCTGGCTCCACGTCTTTGAGATTGCACTTTGTGTGGCATTTAGTATATGCATTATTAATTTATCTGAATATTTGTCCAGGATGTGTGAAGGCTTGCATAAGAAAATCCATGAATCCCAAAACTAGTAACAGAATTTAATAAGGAAATGTACTTTCTTCCACAGGCGTGGGTGACCCCCTTAGAACTGCTTAAGAGTGGTATAACTGGCAGACATGGGGTGTACAGATCCTCAAAACAATGTTACCAAACAATCTGGTGAGGTTCTTGGGCGTCACCCACACATTTGGCAGCAGCCATCTTGCACCATATCATTCAGTCAGATAGACTGGTCCTTGCAGTACCCTGATCTAAGTATAATATAATTGGATAATTTACCGGTATACACATCCACTTTGCCCCAAGCTGAGTGTAGCACCTTTCTAAGTTATTTTATTTTTTGCGTGTATTTGTCATTGTCCATGGCCATATGATTGACACGATTTGTCCCCATCAATCATCATCTATTTTTAATTTGATATTGAACTTGATAAAATTATTTTATACCAACTGAAATATCCATTAGTTTTACCTATAACCTAGTAGAGAGTGCATATCTACAGGGATTCTGTCCTTCGAAATCGTAGAATTTCCGTGCACGTTTTTCTATTGACTTTATGCGTACTTTACTGGTTAAAAAGAATTACTAACCCTGTTATAGGTGGATACGTAGATATAAAAATTGGGAATCAGGCCTGCGTCCTAAAAAAAATAAAATCTTATTTTACTTACACACACACACACACCTACCTTTGTGTGGCATTTGCACATAAACATCTGCTGTATAAACGTACTGTATATGGCTTATTGAGTATATATTTTTTTTAATCAAAGATAAGTCTACATTAATACAAATCTTTTTTTCCTTTTTCTTGTAGCTACGATTAGATCGACCACTGAAAAAGGTAACTAACTTCATTGTTGTTGTTTCCATAATAGAGTACTGTAATAAGGCTGGCAAAAAAATGAAACAGTGATGATGGAAATGAAGCCATGACGCATTTTAGAAGCATTTTAAATAAATGTACTTTTATGGAGAGAGCGGAAAATTAGGGAAATTAAGGTATTGTTATTTGGATATAATGGTTTGTTATAATTAGTGCAATATTAAAATAAACATCTATTAATATTTTTACATCACTAATGATTGTCTATTGTTCTAACAGTACTGTAAAGTGCAACCTTGTTCCAAAGAGCTATCAATGCAATCTTTATACATGAGGTCACAAGTAATTGTCACTTTGTTGTACAATGCAGCTCCTTATTTTTATGCAGAAACAGCAGTTTTCTGAATAAGTCTCTAAAACCAGCCTTTTTTCAGTGAAAATTTTCACAAGCTCATTACAGTCTTTTTTTTTTTTTTTTTTTTTGCAAAGACCACAGTGTTCAGACAATTGCAACTGCCCGTAATGGAATTCTGCAATTACCTCACAACTTCAGGTTACAGTTGTGTAGGATCTCTAGTTTCAACTGCTGGGGGCGGGGGGGGATAAAATTACGGATGAAAACGTGAACGTTCAAGAGCAATATTCTATTCACACAGTTTAGACCATGGGTGGTCAACTCCAGTCCTCATGAGCTACCAACAGGTTATGTTTTCAGGATATCCCTGCTTCAGCACAGGTGGCTGTATATGTCCATCTTCGACTGAGTCACTGAGTGGGACAGCTGTGCTGAAGCAGGGATATCCCGAAAACCAGATCTGTTGGCAGCTCGAGGACTGGAGTTGGCTACCCCTGGTTTAGACGTAAATTTGCCTTCTTGTTGGTCCATGTTTATACCCACCCATGTTGCATGGACCAGGGATGCATTGCATTCCTAGCTGCACTAGCACTGGAGGTAAGGATGACCCCAGTGTGAAAAACCAGTGTTTAAAGTTGTAGCTCATTTGAGTTTAACTAACTGAACTATTTTTTTTTCTCTTGAGCTACCTGATGGCCTCTTCACTGCCTGCTAAACTTTACATTTCACTTGTACTTTCTGTTTTGTTTCATTGTTGCCCTGCAATTCCTTGTATTTTTCTTTTATTACAGTTATCTACCTGGTGGTTTTTCACCTGTTTTTTGTCATGTTTGTGTGGTCCTATTGGAAGACAATATTTTCACATCCGGCTAAACCATCCAAAGAGGTAAATATTCTTTAGATCTTTGTATATATAACATTAAGTAGGCAGAGCTACTGTATTGGTTAAGATAACTTTCTGCATTTCTAAAGATATGTCACTTTTGAGAGAGTTTTAGAATATTGCCTTAATCCTAATATATCTATCATATCATATTATATTTTATTTATTTTGTTTTGTTTTAAGCCTAGGATGGTATCCTTTTACACTTCAAGTACAGTGTACATATTTTGAATATCTTTTTTGCAAGGCTTTTCTTTCTGCATCTGCCTAGTAAAGCTATAGAATAGTTGGTTTGGTAAAACTATTGAATAGATTCTGGTTAGTTTGATTTGTTTCTGTACTAGGTCCCAACTATCAGAATGGAGACACAAAACTGATATTGACAAACATTTTATCATTGAAAATGTAGTTTTGTATTTTCAGTAAAACAAGTATTTATTAAATTGACAATCACATAAAAGCTGCAGTTGAGTCAATATCCTGCATGTGTGTTTTTTTTTAATAAATCAGTTCTGTAGTAAGAAAAAATACTTTTAGCATTTTCTGTTCTTTTAAAATACTTTTAGCAATTTTCTTGTATTCTATTTTAACAGCCATTTGCTAAGGCACTGCCCCTTCATGTCCTGTCACAAGCTCTGGCACACCCCTTTGTCAGCCCTGCCCTCCCTCTAGCACATGTCAATGCAGGATTGCTCATGAATATTCATGAGCTTCCACTGACAGACAAGCAGAATATAAACAGATCCCTTCACTAATTATGTCACAAACAAATTTACTGGCAGCTATACAGTTCTTTAGGTAATTAGAGATTGCACACATAAAACTATTGAAGTGAAAAAATAAATTAAAAAAAAAAAAAAAAGACTGAACTGCAGCTTAAATATACATATAAACACAGAAGTTGAATTAACGGCAGAACTTTTTAGTTCACCCTGTCTACCTTTGAATGCTATAATGCCTACAAAACCATTTGATCCAAGGCTGTTTTTCCCATAAATCTATGTATCATTAGCATCGGTGTAGTTTCTTTCAGGTGTTGAGTTATCCGTGTATGGATCTCTAGAAGTGATATTATTACATTGTTTTCTGCTTCCTTGGGTTATAAGATTTACCTGATGTCTGATTTTATATATATATTTTTGGGGGTTTAGTTTTCCTTATCCAAATCTGACAAGGAACAGTACGAACGACAAGAGAGACAAGAGCCTCAGCAAGAGATTCTCAAGCGAGCTGCTAAAGACTTGCCCATTTACACAACAACTGCAACAAGAGGTGTGTTCTGTTGGATCTTAAACTTGTATTCATTAGTTTCTGTTGATGGATGGAATATTTATTTATCATGTCTGCGCCGCTGTGATGTCACTGCTCTAATAATCCTTTAATGTGCGTTGTGGCTAATGAACATATATTGTGCTTTTCTCCAGAAAAATAGTTTGGGTGTTTAATAAAAGGAAAAGGCCAATTCAATAATTTATCATAATTAAATTTAACAGTGCATGTAAAACTAAGGTAACTAGATGTTTTAAATATGACAGTACTCGTCAGTTGAAAATTGTCGTCTCTTAAAAGGCAACAAACAAATTATTTCTATTCCACTGCTGTTCTAAAGTGTTCCCACTTCAGCTCTCAAACCTTTCCTTTAGAGGAAAGGCAACTGAACAAGATCGTACATACCCCTATCTCTCACCTCATTTCCACGCTCTAAGGAATTAATTCCTGTTGTACGTCATCGGGAGTCAGTTTGAGAATAAGAACGACAAAGCATAGATTGTAAAAGCCTAATACATTATATTAATGTGATTTGTGGTGCCAAGAAGTTAACATTTCTGCTCTTAAGCTTTCTCGTATGTTTGTGTCTGTGCCAGGAATATACAGTGTTTTTCACTGTGCCTGGCTTTTAGTGCTTTCAACAAATCCTTACCACTGTTAAACATAAAGAACTATAAATTAAGTAGGGAGCAGTAAGCCAACGCTAACAGCTTTAATGTGCATTTTAGAAAATGTTGTGGAAAATCCCTTTTCCAGAGCTAAATCGTGTAAAGGAACAACGTCACGCGGCATAAATAGATACATTGCCAAGTCATATTTTCATAGCAACCTGAACTCTGCTACTTGGAAATGTATTCTATTGAATGGCTGAATACATCAATTCCCCTGTCAATTAATCAGAAAGCAGTTGGTTGATCAAAATTGAGCTAAGCCTTCTGCAGGTTCCTTTTGAGGGTTTGCTGTATATGTGGCGTCAGATGACAGTAGGGACCAGAGGGTTTATTCCATCATCCGGCTGAAGGTAGGACAGAAACAAATTCAAAGACCTCACTGATACAAGTCCCCACCCCTGCTTGCTTCCTGGTATTTCTATCCTACCTTGCTGAAGGATAGATTTTTGGGGGGCTGGACTAGCCTAACTGCCAGTGCAATCGATCCATGGGATCCTCTCTCCGTCTCTCCCCTCTGAAGCCCCTGGGGGGAAGGCATATAAAGAGGACGGGAACATTTTTTGACCTTGGACAACAACTCAAAGAGCTTCTGCTTGTTGAAGGCCATTGGTGGATAAGCTTTGCCTGGCTATTAAGCAGGTGAGAAGGGGCACGTCTGCTCTCTCTGTCAGGCAGATGCGGCCTCCTTGTGGGGAGGGCATGTTTGGAGACGTGCATGCATGTGTTAACGCAGGTTAATCCGGCACACGTGCACAGACTTCATATTTATTTTTTGGGGTTTTTTTTGCAATGCAGGCATACCCCGCATTAATGTACACAATGGGACCGGAGCATGTATGTAAAGTGAAAATGTACTTAAAGTGAAGCACTCCCTTTTTTCCACTTATCGATGCATGTACTGCACTGCAATTGTCATATATATGTGCATAACTGATGTAAATAACGCATTTGTAACCGGCTCTATAGTCTCCCCGCTTGCGCACAGCTGCGGTACATGTAGGGAGCCGGTATTGCTGTTCGGAACGTGCTGACAGGCGCATGCGCGAGCTGCTGTTTGCCTATTGGGCGATATGTCCTTACTCGCGAGTGTACTTAAAGTGAGTGTCCTTAAACCGGGGTATGACTGTATGCTGTTTTCAAGCTTTTGTTGCTGCTGTTAGCTTAAAGCAGGTATTCTTTTGGGTTGTATCTTCTCCTTTTATCATTGCTGCTTTCATAATGGAGCAAGCTGCTAGTAAAGAATCACTTTCTAAGCCTTCAAGTTAATTCAAGGTAGTTGATTGATTTTGCGTGCTTGGGGAAAGAGTGCTGGCGGCTTATTAGGTATTATGTATTTATGAAAGCTTGCAACCAGATGATGGTACTTCAAGCTGCCTTGTAGGGTCCCCAACAGAAGATGAAATTCAGTCTGCATTAGAGCAGCCAGTGCTAAAAATGTGAAGAATGTCTAAAATCTGTAGCTTTAGAGGGGGATATAACGAAGAGGAGTCTGTTTGTTGAACTTGTCGGACCACTTATAAATGCGATGAGCGGTTCTAGAGAAGATGAGAAAATACAGCTACAATAAAATTTGTCACAGTGCTCAAAGGAAGTTCATAAAGTCGTTTAGTAGACTGGGCACAACCTGATAAGTTGCATCCTGAGTAAGTTTCAGAAGATGTACCCTTTTCCCAAACAGGAGTTTAGGACTTGAAACGTACTGCCAATGGGTGGGTGACACCATTTTCGAAATTGGAAGAAAGACTACTATACCAGTTGAGGATGTAGCTTAATTTCTATGGTCAGATGTGAAAAACGTTCTTGGGAAATTATTCATAGCAGCAGGTGCAAAATACAAACCTGCTGTGGCATCCGTCTCAAAACACTTAGATTTTGGGTGACAAATATTGACGAACCATTCGAAAAAGAAGTGAAAAATCTGCAATTATTGATGCCGTAGCAGGACTAAAGCTTTCAGTGTAATTCAGTTTTGTGGCCTAATTTGATTTAATAAGATTAGCAGCAAGATCTATAACCCTAGTAATGGCCGCTAGAAGGGAACTGTGTCCGACACCTTGGTTGGCAGATGCATCATCAAAAGATAAGCTATGCACACCTACATTGGCAGACAATCGTTTATTTATTATATAGAGGTCGCTGTTTCTAAATTGTCAGGAGGCAGAAGTGTCTTTACTCCAAGAAAAACACTGGTGATTTTACGGTTCTCCTCAGCAGTCACAGAGGGACTTTGAGCCTTGTCCCCTGGAAAATGAGGACCAAATAGTTTGTTTTTCTGCCCCTGGAGGAAGAGTAAAATTCTACAGGGAAGTAAACAAATCTGTATGAAATAAGGTGGGTTCATCTTCTCCCGATGGTAAGACAACGCTGAGTTTAGAGCAGCACGGACCTACTCAGTCACAGAAAATTGGGTATTGCAGCTAATTTCCAAAAAGGACTTACTATAAATCCAAGCAGAGAATATAAGGCGTAAGAAATCTTGGTAGGAAGTAAAACCTATTCTACAGAGGACAATTTGGACAGTATTTCAACAGTATATCTTCAGGGCAAGGACAATCTGGTAGATGACTACCTAAGTTAATATCTGTTGCACTAAAGTGAGAATTAAATCGGATTATTATGAGAGAATCCTGCAAAGATTGGGAGTGCCTCAAGATAGATCTGATCGCAACTGTAGGAAAAAATTGTCAATCTACAGTGTTCAAGAGTGCATCATCTACCTACAATAGAGAAATGTTCTCTGTCCAATGGGAGTTTACTCTGGCCTATCCTTTTCCGCCCATCCCATTGATCGTAAGGCAGAAGCCATAATAGTCCTTCCTCTACCATACTGGCAGACAAGGGTCCGGTTTTCAGTCGAAATGGTAAAAGACGACCCCTGGCATCTTTCAGTGGTAGAGGATCTGTTGATGAAGGGCCTTTGCAGCATTCCAATCTTGGGGATACTAGCATTGGCGACTTGGAGACTGAACTGAGATATTTGAAGAAGCAAGGAATCTCAGTTTTAGTAATCACTTCACTGGCTGAAGCAAGGAAAGTATCCACTTCTAAAATATATTAGTCTGAAAGACATTTGCAGTATGGTGCAAAAAAGAACTGAATTTTCTTCAAGCCATATTTGATCAACGATTAAGCCAATGCATCCGTCTGCACTGTTTGCAGCCAAAAAGTCCCCAAGATATCAGTGGGGAGTTATGTCGGAAAACGTCTAGAGCGGCCGCTTTGAGGTATAAATAATGTATCCCTATGTATATGTGTTAATACTTAAAAATGTTAGATTTGTGCTTTGGCAGTATTATTAAACAAGAATTTAGCTTATTACTTCCTACTCTCATATTTTATTCAAGCTGTAAAGAGGGTAAGGCCACTGTTTCTGAAGACCTTTTTTGCTGTATGGGATTTCCATGTGGTATTAAACATTGACAAAAGAGCTTTTTGAGCCTGAATGATGCCCTGCATGAATGATCAGTTATGGACCCAAAGCAAAAACAACATTTTTACTTTCTATCACTTTAGCCAGAAGTCAGCAGGCTGATGGCACATTTAAAAAGATCTTTTCTTGTTGCCCTGTACATTTTAGACCAGTACTACAATTTATACCTAAATGGGTCTCTACATTCCACATTTCACCTCAGCCAAGATGTTACCTTACCTTCCTTTTGCCCGAATCCTGCAAACATAACAAAGGAGAACTTCCATACTTGGGATGTTTTGGTATATAAGAGCTTATTTGGAGAAAGCAAATCATTTTAGAATATCAAACAGACTTTTTTTTTATTACATCAGGTTCAAATAAGGGTTACGCAGCATCAATAGCAAGATGGATAGTGTCTACAATAAAGAGAGCCTATGTAGTTCAAGGGGAGCAACTACTGAAAGCACTTACGGCACATTTGACAACGGCTGTAGACAACTCATAGACCTCAAGAGTCAAGCTTCTTCAGCAGATGGCGGCTCTGTAATTATTGCTTACGTTCTATTGCGCGTGCAGGTATCTGCCGAGGCCAGTGTGGGACATCAAATTCTGCAAGCTGTAGTTTGAGAATATTTCTGTTATCAATCGGCTTCCCTTTTATGAGCAAAATCTTGTGCCCCATCCATACTTTTTAATTACTCTTCTCCTATATCCTTCTGGTGTCTACTGCCACGAGAGATGACCAGATGAGGAGAAAATGGTTTATCAGCTTTCTGTATATTTTCTTTTCCTGTAGTCTTCTCGTGGCAGCGTGCACAAGTCCCCTCACCTTTATTGGTGGAAATGTATTAATAATGTCCTGTTGTTGTACAGTAGCTTGGCAATACTAAATGGGGAGCAAGCAGGGATGGAGCCTTACACAGAGAGTCTTAGAATTAGTGTCTTCTTTTAGCTTGAGGATGGAGTGTGCTCAGGTTCCCTCCCATTTGGTGCCTACCGCCATGAGAAGGCTACAAGAAAGAGATACATTTACGGTATGCTCAAACAATTGTCTTCTCCTGCACCAATGTACTTACTAGAACTGTAAACTACAAATATAAACAGTGTTATTGGTTGAACTTCAAGGAGCAACTTTAACTTACTGGCAATGTCCGTTATCCATGTAATGTAAGATGTAGCTGTTTAGCTTGTGCTACAAATAGCATGGTTTTGATGTGTTTGTGATCCATGTTTCCTTTGATACAGCCATCAGGTATTGTGACAGATGCCAGCTGATTAAACCTGACCGGTGTCATCACTGCTCGGCCTGCGATGTGTAAGTATTTGTTCATTTCCCTTTTAAGAATTTGGTAAATATCCTTAAAGGGCATATTCTAATTGAAGAAGCCCAAAAATACTGGAGAGTGTGCGGCGACGAGATATACAGTATGATCACTTTGAAAACAGAATGTTCAAGATCAAATAAGTCATTGCCTCCCTTTACCACCCATGTGCCATTCAAAATGAGTATTCAAAAAATGGAAAAGCTTCATTATCTTACCAGCACCGATTTGCGTGATCAGAAAATGAGCCAGATATGGAGGATACCCACAGTACTTACAATAATTTTATTATGTAAGTAGCCCTGCCAAGTTGTGCACAATTTTTCCTTAGTCTTCCGTATTAGGGCTCTGTGTGATGGTCTCACACAGCATGCAGTCATGGTGCTGGATGACCCCGAGACAGCCTGTAAGCCCCATACTGATCCCACCCCCAAAATCACTGAGCCTGACAACCACCTACCTAACCCTGCCCCCAAATGTAATTGTCTCTGACACCCACCATCACAGACCATGTAATGCCTATTATCAGGCTACGGAGTGGGGGACTTGACCACTTTGTGTAAGAAATATCTGCCAAGCAAAATCAACATTCGAAGGTTCATTTGTTAGGTCATTCCTGTTTTTTCTATCTTCCACGTGTAACCACTCAACTTCTGTATCTAAGGGATTCTTTAAGGTCCAGAATTGTATTCCTTCACTTGGCTAGCATCAAGAGCAAATGCACAAATGTGTGTGCTCACAAGTCCCCGTCCTGTATGTATACATACAGTTAGGTCCGGAAATAATTGGACACTGACACAATTTTCATAATTTTGGCTCTACGCCACCACAATGGATTTGAAATGAAACAACCGAGATGCAATCGAAGTGCAGACTTTCAGCTTTAATTCAAGCGGTTGAACAAAAATATCGTATGAGACGTTTAGGAATTGCAACCATTTTCATACACAGTCCCCTTATTTCAGGGGCTCAAATGTAATTGGACAAATTAACACAATCATAAATAAAATGTTCATTTTTAATACTTTGTCGAGAATCCTTTACAGGCAATGACTGCTTGAAGTCTGGAACGCATGGACATCACCAAACGCTGGGTTTCCTCCTTTGTGATGCTTTGCCAGGCCTTTACTGCAGCTGTCTTCAGTTGTTGTTTGTTCGTGGGTCTTTCTGCTTTAAGTTTTGTATTCAGCAAGTGAAATGCATGCTCGATCGGGTTGAGATCAGGTGATTGACTCGACCATTGCAGAATATTCCACTTCTTTGCCTTAAACTCCTGTGTTGCTTTCGCAGTATGTTTTGGGTCATTGTCCATCTGTAAAGCGAAGCGCCGTCCAATCACCTTCGCTGAATTTGGCTGAATCTGAGCAGACAATATATCCCTATACACTTCAGAATTCATCCGGCTGCTTCTGTCTTGTGTCACATCATCAATAAACACTAGTGACCCAGTGCCATTGTAAGCCATGCATGCCCATGCCATCACACTGCCTCCACCGTGTTTTACAGATGATGTGGTATGCTTCGGATCATGAGCCGTTCCAAGCCTTCACCATACTTTTTTCTTCCCATCATTCTGATACAGGTTGATCTTAGTTTCATCTGTCCAAAGAATGCTGTTCCAGAACTGGGCTGGCTTTTTTAGGTATTGTTTGGCAAAGTCTAATCTGGCCTTTCTATTCTTGAGGCTTATGAATGGTTTGCACCTTGTGGTGAACCCTCTGTATTTGCTCTCGTGAAGTCTTCTCTTTATGGTAGACTTGGATAATGATATGCCTACCTCCTGGAGAGTGTTCTTATGTTATGAAGGGATTTTTCTTTACCATGGAAAGGATCCTACGATCATCCACCACTGTTGTCTTCCGTGGACGTCCAGGCCTTTTTGTGGTGCAGAGCTCACCAGTGCATTCTTTTTTTCTCAGAATGTACCAAACTGTTGATTTGGCCACTCCTAATGTTCCTGCTATCTCTCTGATGGATTTTTTTTTTTTTTTTTTTGCAGCCTAAGGATGCCCTGTTTCACTTGCATTGAGAGCTCCTTTGATCGCATGTTGTGGGTTCACAGCAACAGCTTCCAAATGCGAATGCCACACCTGGAATCAACTCCAGACCTTTTACCTGCTTAATTGATGATGAAATAATTAAGGAATAGCCCACACCAGGCCATGAAACAGCTTTTGAGTCAATTGTCCAATTACTTTTGGTCCCTTGGGGGCTACATATTAAAGAGATGTAATTCCTAAACCCTTCCTCCAATTTGGATGTGAATACCCTCAAATTAAAGCTGATAGGACTGCACTTTAAGCCCATATTCATTATTGAACTGTAACTTGAATTTATTTTGGTACACAGCCGAAATAACAAAACTTGTATCAATGTCCAATTATTTTCGGACCTAACTGTATATTTATACATACACAATACATGGCGCTAAACACATACACAGCGGCGTACATAAGACAATACAGTCTAGGGAATTATATTACATTAAGTACAACAAACCTAAAATCAGACAATCAAAATGGAAATTCCTGCCCCAGAGAGCTATCAAAGTAGCTTACAATGTAATATTTTGCCACCGAATCACAAATGTATAGCCTGAGGCTTGCTTTAGAAAAGAGGACATGACGGCTTATTCAGTAAACTGCGAAAGCGCAGATCCGGTGCTATCTCGTGGGAAGTCCTATTGACTTTAATTGCAGCTTACTGAATAAGCCGCATTGAGATTAAACCGTGCTGAACTGCTTCCTATGCAAAGTTCTTGATGCTTAGGTGTTCCTTCAGCAATGCTATTGCCACTAAACTATTACAAATACCCACAGAAAGCCAATTAGAACCGCCACTTCAAAGTATGACTGACCAAATTCCAAGGGCAATATGTAAATGGCTATTTTGTGGGATGTGCCACGTCCCTATTTACCGCAATACCCTAAGCAGCTGTTTGGAAATTCCATGAGTTTTAGTGACCGAAGCTAAGAGCAGAAATGCCTCACTTGACAATTTGTTACAGTTACACTGGTCACAGCTTTCATCTAAGGCCACGTCCAGGCTGAGCGAGCGCGCGATCACAAAATATAAAGTAAATTGTTGTGTCCAAGCTGAGCGCGCATGTCGCTCAGCTGCTTGGCGAGACAAATGAATTTGATTTGGCCGCTTGCTAGAGCATCACATGAGGGCGAACCAGCTCTGTGACGTCATAGCCAAGGCATTTTACATTAAATGCCGGGGGAGGCATGAGGCCTCTGTAACATCCCTTACCTGCTGCCAGCCGGGTCTTCGTGACGCGTCACCATGGCAATGTGCGTCAAATGACGTGGGGTGACGTCACATGACCTGCGGCATCATGTCGCCGCGTCGTGAGAGGGGAACGCGAACGCTGCGGCTGAGAGGCAGGGAGGGGCGCAGGTCATAAACTTTGCGCACCCCCAGACTAGAGCATGGTAGATATGTGCTTTAGAGTGCATTACATTTTCCTTACGACAAAAACGCTAAGTTTACAGGTATCTGGTTTCCTTTCTTATGTTATTTGGAAATACATAACTATCATAAAGAGACAAGGTGATGCTGGGAGTTCTAGTATATGGATTATAACAAATGTAGGTTTTTATATAAATATATAGATTTATTTGTTCTGAAATGAAGAGGTTTCAGATATCAAGATGGTTTTTTATTTTGTGGCAATGTCTAGTGTTCGTACATCATTTTTATATATATATATCATATAACAATATTACTTGTGAGCACATTCACATGTCTTAGACAGGTCTGCATCCCTGCTTTTTGCCATTATCACCCAGCATACAGTGCTTCCACCGCAACAAGGGATTCTGGGAAATGACATGCAAATGAGCACAGTGCCACGTTTTGTCTCAAGTCCACATTATATGGAAACCCCTTAAACCAATGCATGCTGCTTTAAACACCGCTTTTAAACATAGCCTGGGATGAGATATTGTTGATGCATATATACAAGTAGTCCTCGCTATCCAACTTTTCACTTTACAACGAAGGGCATATCCAACGCTTTACAATGCAACCCTATAGGCTGTTTTTTGACGCCTGAATGCGTTATCCAACGCTCACCGCCACTGATTAATATGGGACTCACTTTACAACGGTTTCATTATCCAACGCTACTTCCAGAACGGATTCTGTTGGATAACCGAGGACTGTCTGTATATCGTTTTACGATGTATGTTTAATTATTGTATTTATATTTTCATATTATTTTAAAAAAACTAAGATTAAAAAAAAAAACAATTATCCAACATATCTCAATCTTGCATGTACTTTACAGTATGGGTACATTTGTTCACCATCATTTTTTTTTTTAATGTAAATACACACCTCCGCTTAAGGGGGCATCGCAAAACTTTACAGTCAGTTTGAGAACAACTACAATTAAATACAATAAAAATTTTTACACAAAAGACAGACAGGAAGAGCCAGTGTTATAATAATACATGTTGCATTAAATGAACAGAGGTTATACATTCAATTTGCTGACATTTCATGGACAGGTAGAGATATGATTATGGGCATATGTAACATTTACAGTCAGGGTTAAAATAGTGTTAGAAGAGGTAGGATAGACCTTCAATGTGTTAGAGGCCCTGCCTCAAGGAGCTTACAATCTATAAGGCTGGGTAAGTTGAAACATTGTGTACAGGACATGGGAGGGTTGGTGAGTGTCAGAATGCAATACTGTAACAGCTGTAACTTTACCCAACTGTAGCAAACGGCAACACCCTTTGGCTGTCCTTCGGCTGACGCCTTTGGGGCGTTCACTCTTGACTAAATAATTTTGATAAGAATAAAACAATTTTAGCCTGTGGCAATCTTGTTTTTTGCTGCAAGCATCGCCACAGTTAGCACAGGCATTGGAATCTGTAACCAGATGCATTGTGTAGACTTAAACGTTATTTCAAAATCAAAAAGCTTGTTTTGTATTTATACTCCTAATTGCCATTAGTTCAGTTTCAGTAGATGCTGTATGACATTGTTAATGCGATGTGATTTTATGCCATGAGACCCCTTTCAGCACCAGACGATATCTGACACCCCTCAAGGTCTGTAAGGTATTTTGTGGGAGAGCACTGCTTAGTAAACATTGCCCTAATCTTATTAATATGGACACTATTGAAAGTTCTCTTTGAAATATAATATAGATGAGTTATGATCCAATCAATGTGTTGTACTGTGGACAAGGTGCTCGTACTTATTTTTTTAATTACCTGTATAACATTGAATTGCTGCAGCATTAATTTGTCAGTTTAACACACGTTTTGAATTACCTTTAGAAATATACATGAAGTTTTTGTATGTCATGTTTCTTCTTGCAGGTAACCTTTAATTTCTAAATGTGCTTACCTGATAAACCTGCTTTCACTTTGCTAACGTTCCAAGCTCTGAACAGTGGGACTACAATTTTACATGGGCTGTCAATCAAATGTCAAAACAGCACGATGTACAGGAAGATCATTTTCTAAAGACGTTATGAAAACCAGCTACTATATTCTCCTTAAGTGGTCCTTGTTGTTTTGTTTTATCTATATATCTGCATTTATATTGACTGTGATTAGTTGAAATAAAACCTGTTTTACATATTTCTTAAGTGCTGAAAACCTGAACAGAGCTGCAGTATTACAAAACGGAAGTTATTATAGCTGTGTTTTAAGCATCACAGGAGCCGCTCCCTTTGTTTTAATTCCATATCGGATATGTAAATGTCCTTTTCTCATAATGTGTATGGTCATGTGCCTTATTTGGGCAGTGAACTTCCGTGATGTTTATATTGAATGACTGTGTTTCTCTCCTCTCAGATGTGTACTGAAGATGGACCATCATTGCCCATGGTATGTGTTTGATAACTCTGGGATCTACACACCGTTTACCAGAATTCATTCTTCTTCTTTTCCCCCACAATCTGACTTCTGTGTTTTTTGTTTTGTTTTTTAGGGTGAACAATTGTGTGGGATTTTCCAACTACAAGTTCTTCCTCCTGTTTTTGATGTACTCCTTACTGTACTGTCTATTCATTGCTGCTACCGTTCTTCAGTATTTCATAAGGTTTTGGACAGTAAGTGTTTATTTTCTAAATATCGATATATCAACAGTTAATTATTTCGATAGCATTATGAAACAGATCAATGTAAAGGAGCGGGGGTAAGCATGGTAAAGTTATTGCATTTGACTGATTAATGTTCACTGGCACTTGTATAGCTACAAATATACACTTTATCTCCGTCTCTTCTGTTCAGTAGATGACCCTGTAATGTGCAGGTTGCATATTTAACAGGAAATTTACATTACAAATGGGGATGAAGTCACGTTTATGGCATTATTTGAGCCCCTATCTTTTCACATTGTGCTGACGGCTTGTTTTAAAACCTGTGTTAAAATGATAAATGATTTTTATTACTTACGGTTTAGTGATGATCAGCGATGAGGTGTTGGTTAATTTGGTTAATAGCCAATACATGAGTAACAAGAATTATACCAACTTAAGGTATTATTATCGTTTATTTGTGAAGCACCAACATATTCCGCAGCGGGGTACAGAGTTCTGTATATTACATAAACATTTACAAACAAGTGAGGACAAACCTGGACAAACAGATACAAAGAGGTAATGAGGGGGCTGCTTGGCAGAGCTTACACTCTAGAGGGATACATTTTGTTTGTTTTTTCACCACAGTAAGAAAGGTTCTGTATGCAGTGACAAAAAGTGCTAGTTTTCATTCTGATCCAGGTTGAACCTTAACTATATTGTGTTAGAAGGCCATATTGGACTGCATCTTTTTATTACTGTCTGATCATACAAAGACCCTTCTTGGTAAATATATACCTTAGTTTTAGTCTTGCCTCTCTCTTCTGGGAATCTACCAGGTAAGACGGATTTCTATCTAGATCATTGTCAAGCACGATACTACATCATGATCTAAAATGATCATAAGTCATACAATGCATTGTGTCTCCAAGAGCCATCCATATGTTATATTTGTGATGTTCAAGGCATTATAACCACAACTACATATTCCCAAACTGGTTTATTTAACTGTCTGATACCTCATAAAGGACATGGTACTGTAGACATGGAGCCATCTTGATAATGCTCGTGTGCAATTAATATGGGTGAAAATTGCAATGTTGGGCAAAACCATAACACATCGTATGGCCCATTCACTTGAATGAGCTGTAAAGTGTATTATGACTTGGCGCTGCTTAGTAAATATTGCCTTGTTGCTGTGATTTACGAAGCACCGATGAGGGGTCATCGCAGCGAGATCCTGCATTAGGTACCATATGTCAACAGCAGTTTACTCGGGACTGAAGTGCGACACGCCTGATCAGTGTGTAGTGTATCTCTCTGTTTGTGATTTTTACATTGTCTATAGTGGGGTTTCTCTTCTATAAATGGCAGCAACGCCAACACTGAATTCATATCTTTCTGACCAATACTAGTATAAGTCGTAGGTGTCTCCCATTTGTATCCCCTCCTAGTACTTGATGCTGCTGCAGGAAGTGCAGTTCCTCGATCTGTCAGAGAAATGGACTTTGTGTAAAAAAATTCACTTTTAGACGTTCCTTTTTGTTTGCGTGCAAATGCTGATATTTGAGTGCCACGACCCTTCATGACACTTCACATTAAAGTCATGACACAATTGCACTTTCATTGTTTTGTTGTGCCAAAATCTCTTCCACACCTAGTAAATTTAGATGGAGAATTAAGATTTAGCTTGAATGGCAACTGAATTATGTTGAATTTTAATGCAAAGGAAATATTCGTCCACTATAAATATATATATTTTAAAAACACAAGCTTGCCCTCCATGTCATGGTAACCCCAGATTAGACAAGTCCCAATTTGTAGTATTTTTTTACCATGGCCTCTGAGCTGAATTCCTCTTGCTTCTTTAATGTTCCTGGGGGAAGGATCTCTGACATGTAAACCTTGTCGTTAGTAGATCACTTGGGAGTAAGTAGGCAGGGAGCTTAAACCATTAGAAGATCACCATCCTTCCAAAAACACTAATCCAGTCCCATGGTAAGCTGAACCCATTTTGCAGGCTTTCATGTAGCATGAGATAAGTAATCAGGAGGTAACATTTAGTTTTTTGTGATTTTGGCTCTGTTGATCTTGTTTTTTTGATCCAGTAAATTCGAAATAAATTGCAAGTACAGTATTATTTTTTTGGCACTGAGCTTATAACACATGGGACTGTATAAATATATTTAGGTAAAGACTTTTTTTTTTTTTTTTATTATGACCAATGACTTAAGTATGTATGTTCTGGATCAATTCAATTTATAGTGCAGCCTTTTGCTCTTTAATGGGGTGAATTAAGGAAGAGGAAATTGTATTTGGTGAAAGGTGTTTTGAAAGTAAAATGGCTATTATATCTGAAGTCCAAATAAGGCACAATAAAATGTGCTTTTAAGAAATGTATACTTTAAATCTTCTTGGACGTTTCTTATGCACCGTTAAAAAATGTTTATCGATTATTTTATTTTCAATGCTGGTGTTGCCTGAAACATAGAGCATCAATTTCTTAAATGTGCAGTAGAGCTAAGATGATGTGGATTTGTGAACCATACTCTCTTTTGTCACATCATTGATCTCTAAGCTTTCGTCTTTCCTTCCCAGAATCCTTTTCCTGCAGTCTCTCATTTATCAAACCGTACGTATTTATAATGAAAAGATCCTCTTCAGACTGAAGTGGCTAAATAAATAGGTAGGAGAGGAAATGGAAGGGAAGAGGCAGGCATTTAGATTCTAAGGCTAAGGTCCCGTTGCACGCGTCCGCACGGCTGGCTTGCTTGCCGGCGGCGCGTGCAACTCGCTGTACCGCGATCTGCGGTCTACAGGATACTTTTCTCGGAGCGGGGGGGCGTGGCCAAACGGGTCGGGGGGGCGCTGCCATGACGTGAGGGGGCGCTGCCATGACGTGAGGGGCCGGAGCGGGAGGTGGGCGGGAGTGGGAGGATTGACAGGGAGGGGGGGGGGCGTGGCTTGAGCGGAGGGACCCGCTACTCTTCCCCCCCCTCCCTCCACGGGCTGCAGGAGGGACCCGCTACTCTCCCCCCCCCTCCCTCCACGGGCTGCAGGTAAGTAAAAAAAACACACACACGCAGGCACTCATACATACATACATACATACATACACACACACACACACACACAGGCAGGCACTCACGCACTCATACACACACACACACACACACACAGACAGAGACAGGCACACACACACATACACACACACACACACACACATACACACACACACACACAGGCAGGCACTCACGCACTCAGACACACACACAGACAGGCACTCACGCTGCTTTCACTCCACACTCCTCCCCGCTCCCCGAAGCCTCTCCTCCTCCCGCAGCCTCCCCTCCCCATTGGCTCACAGCCACACCACGTGACGCTTAACGCTAGGAAACACCATTCTGTGGTGTCTCTTAGCGGCTGACGCGCCACAGCGTGTGATCAGCTGTGCAGCCAGTGGGGACCGGGACCGGCTCGCAAGGATTCCCCTGCTGGTGGGGAACTCGCTACATTGCCGCCCGCGCCAACGAGCGCAGCGGGTCCCAGGCCTTAGTCAGAAAGGACAGAGGCATCATATCAGAATTATAAAGAACAAACCAAAAGATACAAAGGGGCAATAAAATTAGCAAACAATGCAAATGAAAAAGGATTGCAATAGAAAGTAAGGTCAACCCTAACAAGTTCTTTACCTTAATAACAAAGATTAGAAAAGAAAATACAGGTAGTCCAACATTTCACTTTACAACGAATGGCATAACCAACGTTTTAAAATGCAACCCTATGGGCCGTTTTTCGACGCCGGATTGCGTTATCCGACGCCTGAATGCGTTATCCAACGCTCACCACAACTGAATAACATGGGATTCACTTTACAACGGTTTCACTATCCAACGCTACTTCCAGAACGGATTCCGTTGGATAACCGAGGACTGCCTGTATAAGACCCTTTCAGTGAGATGGTCAGGCAAATTATTGGAGATGAGGAAAAGGCAGAGGTATTAAAATACATTCTTTGCCTCTGTATTTAGCAGGGAGGAATCCATTGCAATAATAGTGCCACATTTGGAAGCCGCCACCACCTCTATTAATTAACAATTGGTTTAAATGAGGAAGAAGTGCATAGGCGAATTGATAAAATTAAAGTAAATAAAGCACCTGGCCCCGATGGCATACATCCAAGAGTTCTTAAAGGAGCAATCCATGCACTATCCTACATGTGTGTTTTGTTAAATCGGTTCTATAGTATTGGATAATACTATATTTTTTTCT
The DNA here is from genome assembly GCF_040206685.1 of Ascaphus truei. Lineage (NCBI taxonomy): Eukaryota > Metazoa > Chordata > Amphibia > Anura > Ascaphidae > Ascaphus > Ascaphus truei. The sequence continues at coordinate 377,582,622 of NC_134485.1, forward strand.
TCAGCTCTTGATGCCATTTTTTATGCGTTTTTGATCTTCCTTTGATTTTTATAGCAGGTTTTAGAACACTTGTCCAGCGGTGTAAAATATTTGCAATACTTTCCTGTTTGATCATTTGTTGACAATATTCCCAGCAGTTTGATCTGCAAACTGTAACAATAGATAATGTTACCATAGTAATATAAGAATACATTGTAGCTGCTGAGTTTGATTGCAACTGAAAGACAGCCATTTAGTGAACCCTGGGAAGCAGGTTTTTGCTGATCGATCACGGGAGAATGAATCAATCAATCAATCGGCAGCTTAAGTAATTAATTGTCAATAAAGGTAATCAAAGGCTGCATATATTAAAACACTTTTTATAAAGTGCTGCTTGTGCTGCCTCTTTAAGGAGCTAAATTCAGTAAAAGCCAAGCCGTTACATTTAATATTCAAGGACTCATTCCCGCAGGTTCAGTACCACAAAATTGGTGTAAAGCAGAAGTGGTGCCTATATTTACCAAATGGAGTTGGATCACAACTGGGGAATTACAGACCTGTAAGCCTAACATCAATAGTGGGGAAACTACTTGAAGGTTTAGTACGGGATAATATTTGTGAATATCTAATGGATAATAAAAGGATTAGTAATAGTCAGCATGGATTTATGAAGGATAGATCGTGCCAAACTAACCTTATTTGTTTCTTTGAGGAGGTAAGTAGGAATTTAGACCAGGGTAATGCAGTTGATGTGGCCTACTTAGATTTTGCAAAGGCTTTTGATACGGTGCCACATGAGGTTAGTGTACAAAATAAAGCAAATTGGACTCGGTAAAAATATATGCACCTGGATTGAAAAAACTGGTTAAAGGACAGACAGAGATATATAGTAAATGGAACCATTTCAGGTTGGGCTAAAGTAAGTGGAGTACCTCGAGGATTGGTACTGGGACCACTGCTGTTTAACTTGTTTATTAATGACCTTGAGGTTGGCATGGAGAGCAAAGTCGTCTCCATCTTTTCTGATTACCCTAAATTGTTTAAGGTAGTAAAATCAGAGCAAGATGTAATTTCTCTCCTGAAGAACTTGGATAGACTGGAAACCTGGGCAGGTAAATGGCAGATGAGGTTTAATACAGATAAATGCAAAGTTATACATTTGGGGAATAAGCATAAACACTCAATTTACAAATTAAATGGGGCAAAAATAGGTCAATCCTTGATGGGGAGTGATTTAGGGGTGCTTGTAGACCCCATGCTTGACAATAGTGCCCAATGTTACATAGTAGCTGCAAAGGCAGATAAGATCTTATCTTGCATTAAATGGTGGTATGGATGGGAAGGATGTATGTATAATTATGCAGTTCTATAAAGCATTTGTAAGACTACACCTTGAATATGGGGTACAGTTTTGGGCACCACTTCATAGAAAATACATTATGGAATTAGAAAGTGTAGAGAAGAACCACCAAATGAATAAAAGGGATGGGAAATCTGACTTCTGAAGAGACACTATCTAAATTAGATTTGTTTACTTTAAAAAAGAGGCGTCTAAGAGGGGATATAATAACTACAGTATATACAAATATATTCAGAGTCAATACAAAGAGCTTAGAAAAGAACTATTCAGTGCTGTTTCAGTGCATCAACAACCCATTTATTATATCCTACTGTTCTTTCATAAGGGATTTTTTTAAAAGGCAAATTGGAGCAAAACAATGGCTTTTGATGAGACCCAGTATACAAAGTTTAAGCACTGGTATACAGTATGAGGCGGCATGGTTCAAATGGCCACAAGCACTTCCAACTACTTGGCAGCTTCTATTTGCTTTTGGGACATGACACTGACTATCTGCAGCATTGATCTCCTGTCTTTTGATTGCCTACATCTCTGAGATCCTGAGTGGTTTCCATAATCCATTGTATGTATATTATTTATATAGTGCCAACAGTATACGCTTTACAAAAGCAACAATACAGGGAATTCTAATATAAGAAGTGCAACAAACAAAATGAACCAATAGGACAGGAAATCCCTCCCCCGGAGAGCTTACAATCTAAGTTGATGTTTTTGAGGTGCCTGCTCTGGTGTTACCTGCAGTGCCAGAATATACTGACGGTTCAAAGCACTACTGCTTAAGCTTTTCTGTGTATTGGCAACGCTTTGTATGACCGGATCCTCTGCCTTCAGAACCAAGTAAAAATAGGTTTCTTGGGACAATACTCTAAAGTATTATTAACTTACAGTATTATTAACTTACAGTATCTCTCTTTGTATTGTCCGGTATGTAATGTTTGTGAACATCTTTAGTAACCCTTGGAGGAAATGTCGGCTCATTAAACAATGCATACATCGGTCTGCATGAACATAATGTATTCCCGTCCCATACTTTCATTATGTGATAAAACCATGTTGGTGTCTAATAAATTGTCTTTGTTTGTGTAAAGCTGTGCCGCAGGAAATCTGAAGAGAGTTGTCCACAGGTAAAATAACTAGTTGAGTGATTTATTATTGTTCACTTAAACTTAACTATAAAGGGTCATTTCTTGAAAACTGCATGAACAATCTCTTATAAAGACAAATTGATGCTGCCCTGCGTGTTGTTACTTAATTTCAAATAATCAGCGACCTGTTCCCAATAGAAAGGCATTTGTAATGTGACTAAGAGGAGCTGTGGTTGCTTAGACCTTTTTTCTTTTTTTATGTGTCTGTTTTATATCTAGATTAATCCTTATGACTACAGTTTCATAAACCAATCCTGCATACATGTTTTTGTCTTGGTGTATGTGTTTTTAGGCTTTCTGAAAGTAGCAAAACATGTGAAATCTTATTGGGGTTTTTTTGTTATCAGTTCTTTAGTGTTAGATTGTGTGTGTGTGTGTGTGTGTGTGTGTGTGTGTGTGTGTGTGTGTGTGTGTGTGTGTGTGTGTGTGTGTGTGTGTGTGTGTGTGTGTGTGTGTGTGTGTGTGTGTGTGTGTGTGTGTGTGTGTGTGTGTGTGTGTGTGTGTGTGATTTTATTAAACTCTTAAAGTAATTTTTAATGAGTTTTTTAATTCATCCTTTCATTTCTATAGCAGGTCTTTAGCCCACCTCCCCAACAGTGCAAGATCTTTGCAACACTTTCCTGTTTATGATCATTTGTTGCCAATGTTTCCAGCAGTTTGAGCTGTAAACTGTAACAATAGTCAATGTTACCTTGTAGCTGCTTAGAATGTAGAAGTATACATTATCACACGCTTTACATATACAAATAATTTTAAAAATGGGGGTGGGGAGTAGTATTGCTGCTTGAAGCTAAACTTCTACCTGCTCAGGACTTGGACCTAATTGTGAACCTTCACATTAAGGGGTAAATTCTGAAGCTGCGGTTTCCGGACAAAAAATGTCTAGTGACTGCACTGGTTTTTTTTTTCCAGCCAGAAACGGCCCGAGCTGCAGCTTCCAAGTATGTAGAATTTACTTTAAGCGGTTTAAAAACTGGCTTCCAGACCAATATATATATATATATATATAGATAGATAGATAGATAGAGCCACTTGGATGCTCTCCTGCTATCCTCTCCTGTGATGTCAAAACATACACAGTGAGAGTTCTGAGCACAGCCTGTGATGGACTGCAGGTGTCTCATTTAAGAGAAGCAGCCAATGGCCTCAATTTAAATTCATTTGTCTCCAGAGAAGGTACACTGCATTGTGTGGAGTTGAAGAGGTGGATGTTTTATCACAAGAATATAACCCATGTAATGGACAGGTTTACGAACATTTCTAGTACACCAAGTAGTGATTTCAAGGGGCAGTTCACTCTGTCCTAAGTGTTCAAATAGCAGTAGTGCATTTAGGCCCATATTTACTACGCAGTCTTTAACCATAAGAGACTTTCTGACGCTGGAAGATATTGTACATCCCATTGACTGAAATGAGTTGTTAGGGATCTTACAGCAGAAGACTGCTTAGTAAATATGGTCTTTAATTGGCATAATATAGATGATTGCTGCAAGGAAATCAAACAAAGAAATAGCTAACTGTAAAGAATACCAAAGCCAGGATTTACTAAGCTCCGATCTGGGTTATCGCTCAGTGATCCCATGTTAACTGTCATTTGTCAATAGAAGTTAACACATGATCACTGTGTGATGACCCATATCTGAGCTCCATTAATCTCCCTGTAAGAGTTGGGTAACGTAGAGAATTACACGGTTCCACATGCAAAGAAAAACATACACATTTCACAGGGCACAGAAGTTACATCTTGATTTATGATGACTACATATTTTGAAAGAAGAATTAGTTTGGCAAATGTAGGAAATATTTGTATGGTCTGTTAGTTGAGACTGTCCGTCTAATGTTTGAACATTAGAAAATGTAACGACACGACCGTTTGATATGTATTTATCTAGCTGCTGAAGTGCCAGGTTTTGTATAAACCTCACAAAGCACTTTTATCAGACTAACACATGTTATACTTTCTCTCTCTATAGAATGACCTCCCAGACACTCATGCGAAATTCCATGTCCTTTTCCTTTTCTTTGTGGCTGCAATGTTCTTCATCAGCGTACTGTCACTTTTCAGCTATCATTGCTGGCTCGTTGGCAAAAATAGGTCAACCATAGGTAAGAGATGAAATGTGTACTGAACATAACATTTCTTGATATAACCTCTTTTTTGCATACTTTGTGACCGCGCCCTGACACATGGAACATTTACACTGAGTTCCAGGTGACATAGATGTAGCAGTAAAAAAGCAAACCTAACACAAAAGAGAGTTACTACATGCATTTGATCCCTGGAGCTGGTGGATGGGTACCTGGTAATGTTTGTTGATTAGCATCTACCGTAAATCATTGTAAGTAATGAAGTAAACACCTGCCTCTCCCTATCCCCAGTACACAATTTACTTTGGTATCCTCTGTCTTCCAGCCGCCAACTGATGCAAAATGACAAGATTTTTCCAAGGAAAAAAAATCTCATTGGTTTCATTAGAAAGAAGTTTCACTAATTTGCTGCTGTTTTTTTTTTGGTCCCCGTTTTGCAGCCAGGAAACTTTGATAACTTGGTGTTTTCCCAACATTTCTTTACACAAAGCCTCCAAAAAAAAACGTTTCTTCGTGTTTGCTTGTACCGTCCTGTTTGGAAACTTGCATAATAAGTCAATGTTATGGCCCCATAAAGGGATTTTCATAAAATATCATTTTTATTAAATATAATGGCTAACACCAGGAATGGGTAAAGTGGCTTTTCCTCACTTGCTCATCCTATCCATCACGCATTCTTTCTTATAGCTCAGTGTTACTTTGTCGCACCTGAAATATTATAGGTTTGGGTAAAGAGCCAAATTTTTCAGATCTAGCAATACCTCAAATACCCCAAAACTGGAACAACCTACCGGAGACTCTTACATCCACCACCAGTCTAAGTTCTTTCAAATCTAAGGCCTCGTTCAGGGTGCTGGCTTCGGAGGGAGGGCGTGCTGCCGTGCGTGCTGCCGTGAGAAACAAAGTATTCAATTTGAATACTGGTTGTCAGGGTAGCAACTGCCCTGTCTCCGAAGCAAGGAGTTGAAGCTGGCTACAGTTTCAATAAACGAAAATTTCGTTTTTTGGAGCTGCAGCAGCGTCACAGGGACCTAGGCAGCCAATGAAATCATTCTTGAGAATGATTTCATGACTGCAACCTCGATACTTAACCTGCCGTGTGTATCCCCGCCCCCTCCAACGTTGAAAAGTCTGCTGGGGGATAAACACAGATCGCCCAGCAAACTGCTGCACTGCCGCCCTCCCTCCAACTCCTGCAGCTGGCACCCTGAACGAGGCCTAAGGCTGTCACACATTTTAATGTGGTCTGTAATTGTTTCATACGCCCATAATATAAATTATCCTTAACTGTGCATGCAATGTCTTGTATATAATGTATACCCTGCTCATTATGTAACTGTATTTGTAAACATGTATTATTTGTCTTAACTCTGTGCCCAGGACATACTTGAAAACGAGAGGTAATTCTCAATGTTTTACTTCCTGGTAAAATATTGTATAAATAAATTTTATGCACAACGCCTGCTTTGGACAATATACTATAGAAGGCCCTTACTGCTTCACCGGACTTATACATTTTGAAAAATCCTTTTGTCTTTGCTTTGAACTTGCATCAAAAGTTACGCAGTTTACATAACTTTTCGTGGAAGTACCATTTGGGTTAGAGACTCACGTCCTTTTGCTTCGCTGCGATCAATACTTAGTCCCCATTCAGAATCATAGTACACGGATGTGCATGGCATAAATAAACAAATAATGACACGTGCGTTCTGTATAGTATAACTCCTAAATAGGAACTCCGTAATAGGAACTCCGTACAGCTTCGCCGCTACACAATTCACATATTGAGTGCCTGTTCCCAGAAATTACACAGTGACAAATTGTGTAACTCCATTTCAAAGCTGTAGAAAATTCTGGGACAATTTTCATGCGAACGGCAAGATAAATCTCACAAACATCCCCACGCCAGGTATGTTAAGCCTGACTACATCTGTATATGTGCGGTGTCAACTTTTCATGGCTGGAGACTAGTATCTTGCATGTGTTATGCGATGCATTTCAGCCCCTTACGAGTTGAAGGGGTTTGCATTCACGTGTTTATTTTTGAAGGTTTTTACTATTGCTTCATTTAAATCTCCTGTTTTTCAACATGCAGTATAGATATCGAATAGTACTCATTTTTTTCTTATGAAAGAGTTACTGGTGTATTTAGCACTGTACATAAAGTGTTTGCACGAGGCTGACCTGCAGAGCTTACAGTCTCATTTTCGTACCTGCGGCACAGGCAGATGAAGTGACTAGCCCAACGTCAGAGCTGAAACTGGGCTCCCCTTTTTTTCCAAAGCAGTACGAGGATATTTTATTCCAGTAACCACCGCCTGTAGTTCATACAGAGATGATGAACAAGTGCTTTTAAACCATATACGCCTTTTTTTTGTATGTTGCAAATATAATAGGTTGTTGGATGACACCATGCTCAGTTAGTTTGGTTAACTGAATCAAAGGATATTGTGCTCTCAATGATTTCATGTTTTTATTTTGATTTTGTATACTTTACTTTTTCATTTTGTTGTCTTTCTCATTCAGAGGCATTCCGAGCTCCCTCATTTCGAAGTGGCCCAGAGAGAAATGGCTTTTCCCTTGGTTTCAGCAAAAATTTGAGAGAAGTTTTTGGTGATGAAAAGAAGTTTTGGGTACTGCCTATTTTTACAAGGTATATTAAGTTATTGTTTGCAGGGCTTCCTCTATCACTGTCTTTTTGTGGCCCGTGCTTTGTGTTATAGAATGGTATGTACCCTGCCTGTTGCTTCAAGGTTCAATCTCACTAAGACAGCCAAAAGATAACCTTATGTAATCAATATAACAATATAATTAGAGTCCTTAAACTATTGTAACTATGCTAAAAGCAAACATCTGGCTTCTTTGATATCTTTCCATATTGGGTTTCTTAGGAGCCTCTGGCAGTGTTTTTTTTACCCTTAGCCTACCCCAGGGGTGTGTGAGATTGTTTTTGGGGCGCCGCGGTGGTTACAGAGGCCCTGCACTCTTCCCCGAAGCATTTAAATTATAAGCCGGGGGACCGTACGAGGCCTCTGCAACCTCAACTTACCAGGATTCAGCCGGCTTCTGGATGCGTCACATGGCAACGCAGCGTCAAATGACCACGCTTGGGTCACGTGACGACACGACCCGCTGCGTCATTTGAGAAGGTGGGGCTGGGGCTGGCATGCAGGGGGCGCAACGTAGAAACTTTGAGCACTCCTGGCCTACCATGTCCTGATCAGTCGGCCAATAAATGGGGTTAGAGAGGGGAGATCTGGCTTTTAAACTTGCTCAACACAGACACAGGGGACAAAAGGGAGTAGCCAGAAGAAATCAAACCCCCACCAAGTCTCTGCTCACCATGTTTACAAACTAACTGTAACAAAAAATTATTTAAAGACGTATAGGTGGCAGAATTTTTTTTTATCAATCACCCAGATATAACCCCTTAAACATGTCACTGCCAATAGTATATTTTGGCTTTTCTCAAATCAGAACACGCACTTATGCAACACTATTCATCTGATTTAAAAATGGAGCCCTGTGTTTAGACTTTGTGTTCACAGTAAATTGTGACGATTCTGCCCAGCATTCTATTGATGCCCAAACCTCCAACACACACTTTTTTGTGTTGTTGCCTTTTTGGCAGTGCATAACACCTTTTTTGCACTTTATTGTGATATTTGTAGTGTGTAGATCAGTGTGTTTGTCTTCCTTGTCCCCCTTCCCCAGTCCTCCTGGGTATGCCCCTCTCTGGGGGAGTATTTATTTGGGTAGCTGCATCTTGAAAGTGCCCTGTGTAATATGTTCTGTTTATGACATTTTTGTGCTCTCTTTTCCATGAAATTGCTTTGTGTTTGACCTCTATTAGTATCCCAGCTGTTTGTGCTGCTGGTACTGTTTTATTTTTTTAAAATAACTTATCAATATAATTGGCTTTCTTGAAAATAATACCGCCGCCCTAAATGTAATCATTTCACATGTGTAAAATTAATACGTCTCCATTTTCTTAGATATTGTAATATTGAAGTTATGCGGCAATAATTGTTCTTCGTTAGCGAAACAAAACAAGAAAAAATGATCACGTCTGGATCAACATTTTAACTGTACATACAATGCTTCGTCATAATGTAAAATAAATTCGGTAAAGATTGCAATAACATTTCAAAAAGCATTTGGTTTCCATGGACACATTAAAAGATTTATATATATTATTTAATGTAAACCGGCCTACAGCAGAGGAGAGCAGGCAAAGGGGACGCAGCAAATAAAGTTTGCGCCCCCTGCACTGGACAATGTTGAGACTATGCAAACCGTTCAATGTGTCATGTTACAGCTTGGGCGATGGCTGTACCTTTCCCACTCGCCTGGTGATGAGTGATCCAGAGCAAAATGCTGCTGCAAGCCAAAGTGATTCTGCCAAACAGTACGTGTGTCTTGTGCTTTTTCTTTGCATTCGGAACAATTTAAGCAAATAGGGGGTGGTACAATTCCTCATTCCTGTCCAGTTTTACATTTGCTTGTGTATTTTTTTTTTTTTTTTTTGCATTTCCATGTTTGTGTATCACACTTATTTACATCTCTATAGCCAGACTTGCTATTATCATTTATTTGTAAAGCGCCAACTTATTCCGCAGCGTGGTGTGGGGGTACGGGGTTATGTAAATGACATTAACAGAATGACATCACAAATAAGGACAAACAAGTGCAAACAGGTACAGAAAGTAATGAGGGGCCTGCCCATGGGAGCTTACAGTGTAGAGCAGGCCTGCACAACACGCGGCCCGCGGGACGCATGCAGCCCGCCTGCACTCACTGTGCGGCCCGCGGCGGCTTTCTGCTCCCCCCCTCCCTCCCGAGTCCACTCTCCCGCGCCCCCCCCCCCCCGCGAGCCCGCTGTCAACCCCCCCCCCTGCAAGCCCGCTCTCTCCCCCACCCCCTGCAAGCCCGCTCTCTCCCCCCCCCCTGCAAGCCCGCTCTCCCCCCCCCCCCCCCGCAAGCCCGCTCTCCCCCCCCTGCAAGCCCGCTCTCCCCCCCCTGCAAGCCCGCTCTCCCCCCCCCCCTGCAAGCCCGCTCTCCCCCCCCCTGCAAGCCCGCTCTCCCCCCCCCCCCTGCAAGCCCGCTCCCCCCCTCCCCCCTGCAAGCCCGCTCTCCCCCCCCCCCCCCTGCAAGCCCGCTCTCCCCCTCGCAGGGTAGCAGCACGCTCTAGCATTGGGGCACTTCCTTTGCTGCCTGCTGCTTGCTAGATCTTGCGTGCACTCCTGCCTGCTCTGCCGCCGCCTCCTCCACTGCAAGCCAAGGGAAGGGGAGAGGAGGGAGGGAAGGGTTTGAAGTGCAGGGGGGCTTGGTGTGAGGTGCTGGGGGGTTAATGTGAGGTGCGGGGGGGGTTAATGTGAGGTGCGGGGGGGGTTAATGTGAGGTGCGGGGGGGGTTAATGTGAGGTGCTGGGGCCTGGGGGCTTGATGTGAGGTGCTGGAAGGTTAATGTGAGGTGCTGGGGGCTTAATGTGAGGTGCTGGGGGCTTGATGTGAGGTGCTGGGGGCTTGATGTGAGGTGCTGGGGGGTTAATGTGAGGTGCGGGGGGGTTAATGTGAGGTGCGGGGGGGTTAATGTGAGGTGCTGGGTGCTTGATGTGAGGTGCTGGGGGGTTAATGTGAGGTACTGGGGGCTTGATGTGAGGTGCTGGGGGCTTGATGTGAGGTGCTGGGGGCTTGATGTGAGGTGCTGGGGGGCTTGATGTGAGGTGCTGGGGGGCTTGATGTGAGGTGCAGGGGGAGTTGATGTGAGGTGCAGGGGGAGTTGATGTGAGGTGCAGGGGGCGAGAGTGATGTGAGGTGCAGGGGGGAGAGTGATGTGAGGTGCAGGGGGGGTGGTATGTGTGTGGTGTGCAGGGGGGTATTGTGTGTTTGATGTGGAGGGGGAGTATTGTGTGTGTGGGTGAGGGGGAGAGATGGGGGTATGAGAGATAGATGGGGAGTATCGCAAAGATTGATAGTGAGGGGTTCTGATATGAGGATGATGAAGGGTGCTGGGGGAGATATGAGGATGATGAGGATGAGGTGCTGGAGGAGAGAGGATGATGATGATTTTACCCGTGCGGTCCAATTTTTTTTTCCTTGGAGCAGTTCGGCCCTTCTCACGTTACGAGTTATGCAGGCCTGGTGTAGAGGGAATAAGGGGCACTTCACAAAGTGAAGTGGCTGCTTATTGTGGGATGGAGTGCATCTCAAGAAGGAGAGTGGTCCATCTGTAATTATTGTATAAAAATGACATGTTATTTTAGCTTCGTTCGTGTGTGTGTGTGTATATATTTATATAGCAGAAAATAGCCGTGTTAGTCCAGTTGCGATAGTGCAGAATAAATGAGTTCTTCAGTATTAGGTGATACCTTTTTTATTGGACTAACAATTTGTCATAGGACAAGCTTTCGAGAGTTATCCTCTCCTTCAGGTCAAGCAATACTGATATACAAAAGATTCAATGGCTAAAACAGTGTTGAGAAAAAAATTGAGAACATTCAATGTTAAAGGATCATACAGCTGCACATCCAGGAATATAGTGTATATGATTCAGTGCAACAGATGTGACCAAGGTTGCTACATTGGGGAAACCAGCCTAAAACTACAAGGAAGAATAAATATGCACAGACACTCTATACTCCATCACGAAGAAGGAAGATACTGCTCACCTGTGGGACATCACTTCTCACAACCAGATCATTCCATAAATGATTTAAAAATCAAAATCCTCAATGGAATATTTAAACGCACCTAAGACCGGAAAACATTTGAACTCAGAATGATAAGACTCTTTGACACCAAAACCAAAGGACTTAATGCGGACATGAGTTTTCTCACACCCTATCAAAATTGTTTGTAATTATCCTGCTTGCCTCCGTTTTTATCCACACTTTCTCCCTCCCCCTCCTCCAGAATCCCTCCCCCTCCCCCAGAATCCCTCCCCCTCCCCACCTTTCCTTGTCACTGTCCCCTGGCTTCAAACACTTTTAACACCCTACCTTATCTACAGTACATATCTGTTGTTTTTTTTTTTTTTTCTCTCTACACTGTTTTAGCCATTGAATCTTTTGTATATCAGTATTGCTTGACCTGAAGAAGAGAGGATAACTCTCGAAAGCTTGTCCTATGACATAAATTGTTAGTCCAATAAAAAAGGTATCACCTAATACTAAAGAACGCATTTATTCTGCACTATATATTTATACATATATATACATATACAGTTGTGTGAAAAAGAAAGTACACCCTCTGAATTCCATGGTTTTACATATCAGGACATAATAACAATCATCTGTTCCTTAGCAGGTCTAAAAACTAGGTAAATACAACCTCAGATGAACAACAACACATGACATATTACACCGTGTCATGATTTATTTAACAAAATGGCATCTTTGTCAAATTATTTGCATGTAGAAATTGGCTATTAGACCATCTAATTTCCACAGCGCGGGTTATGATAGCGGTCATAATGATTCCTCAACACTTACAAAAGTTTTTGTGTTCTTAGCTTTAGCTTCCGTACTCCCCTTGTGCCTTTTTTTTAAAAATTAGGTTAAGTATCCCAAATGGTTACACAGTAACATTTCTATTTTGTAACGTTAGAAACGTTTTAACCTGGTATATTCCATAGAATAATGCAGCGGTGCGCAAAGTGGGGGCCCCGCGCTCTTCCCCACGGCATTTAAATTAAGTGCCGTGGGATCGCGTGAGGCCTCTGCAGTGTCTCCTACCTTGTCTTCGGCTCCGTGTCGCCATGGCAACGTGCGTTGTCCCCGCGTGTAATTTCACGCCGGATTTTAGGTAAGGGGGGGGCGCGCGAGCACAGGGGCAGGCGGGGGGGGTGCGGCGCATGTACTTTGCGCACCCCTGGAATAATGCATGTTTACATGGAAGGAATGTTCTCATGAGTAACGGAGCACATTTTTTTTCACAGGTTGTGATAACGTTGTTTTGGATTAACGTAAATATTTTAGGCACAGCACTTGTAGACCATATAGGTTCCTTCTCAATAGCAAATGAGAAAGCAGAAAGTGGCTTGATTAGAAAAGTTTGCATGTGCTATATCCACATTCTGGATGTTTGTTGTAAAACGCATTAAGCATACCGTTTGTGTGAACCATAAAGATAAGCGGCTTTTCTGTCATTACTCTTGACTTATAGCGCTGGGCCAAGTCAGCCGTTCCCTACTCGACCTCTCAGCGAGTCCCAGAATCGATTGCTGGGAAGTGATACTCAATGGCCTAATGGCGGACCAGTGGAAGAACAAACACACACAGGTAGGTCGTGTAAAAATAATGTATTTATTGGGAAAGAATTCAACGTGGAGTTTTTCATGGCAGTTTCTGTTCAAACGTATGAAAAAACTTTAGGGAAATTTATTACAATGTTTAATCTGTAAATAAAATGCCATTAGTAGGGTAAAGCAGGAGTGCACAAACTTTTTCCCCTGCGCCCCCTGCCTGCTCGTGTCCCTCCCTCTTCCCCCCCCCCCCCTTACCTTGTGTCTGGCGTCAAATGACGCCGCGTTGCCATGGCAACCTTACTATTCAGAAAAGGGATTTTTATTGTGATTGTATTTTGTGGGGTTGATGCTTTTATGCAAGTGTTCGTATTAATGCCTTAGTATAGGTGGGGCATAATTAAAATAATGGGTTGGTGTTTATATGTTCCAGATGGAAAAAGCCAAGTTACAGTGTTAATGGAAAGCTGATCATTCTTCAAACAATAAATCCTCTAAATGGGGAATGCAGGTAAGAACATTTAAAAATAAATAAATAAATAATTAAGACACCTATATGGTACTGTATTGGAGTGCCATAAATACCATACTACTTGCTATTTTATTTGGTTTAACATTGAATACCTTTTATCTTTCTCCCAATGTCTCACCTTGCCTGTGAGGCTCTGTTCTGGGCCCTGGGGCACCTGTATACGTGCAGAGTTCACATTGGCTGTGGCCACTGGGGAGACTTTACCTCCAAGTGGACCGTAAGCTGGGTGCTCTGCTTGGAATACTCCAATCGGATTCTTTTGACACCCACCTCCTCATTTAGTGCATTTATTTTATAGAACTGCTTTGTTCCTTTTCTCATTAGGTTGTTAAAGGAGCAATCCAAGGGGCGATTTTTTTTTTTTTAATGATTGAAGCTGGATGTCTCCGGAGCTGAACCCCATTAATTGCAGCCCCAGGGACCCGCTGCTTCTAGAACGAGGCCTCCATATGGAGTGCCTGTTCTGCCTCCGGATGGGGTTTGAAGCTTTGCGTCACGCAAGACAATAGGAAGCCGCACCGGAGGACGTCACGGCTTCCTATTGGCCCACAGGGCATGGGAGCTATGAAACGCCGCCATTACATGAACCCTGCTAGCCAAGCAGAGTGGCTACCAGCACCCCTTACGGAGGTCTGTATCTCAGGAAGCAGAGGGTCCCCAGAGCTGAAATTAGTTGGGTTCAGCTCTGGAGAGCCCCTCCTTCAATCCTACGTTAAAACTAAAAAAATTGCCACCTTGGATAACCTCATTAAAGGGATCAGTGGGATTACAGTTATTCTGCTGGCCAATCTGGTTAAAACCAGCACCAAATAGACTTTTAGATGGTAATGATCTCCTGTGAAGTGTTTGCTTGTACAGAGGCCAAGTCCTCCACTGGAGAAGTTAACCTCCTATGCAATCTGTTGCAGGCCCCTCTGGCAGTAAAATGGTTAGTCAGTGGTTATGTACATTTAAATTGCCCCTAATATTAAATGTACAGGGGAGATGTTTTTACTGTCTTTCCCCATCTTTACTTGATTGTTGTCATGAAATATGCTTTACTGCACTTTGACATGCCATGAAGATGACACACGTGGCTGTCTTGAACGCAATGATTGGTACAGAACTAACAGACAAGCTTTTTAACACACTTCTTTTTCCAGTCAGGGATTCTAGAGCCCAACTTGTGCTTGAATAACACACAGACGAAGGCGATCCACGGGATGGGGTGCCTCAAACATAGTAAAGAAGACGTAGAACACACCTGTCTTCATGCACAATAACGGAGCCTGGACGCACCACTGAAAAGGAGGACAACTTGTTGCCTTACCATTCTTATAGTGCATTAATGCAACATGATCTCGACCTATACGTGACTTTTTATTTTGCATAGAACGTTTTTATCATTCATAAAAGTATATGATTTTGTCTTAATCAAGTTTAATGTTTAGCCTGCTTTTCTATTGGAGGGAGGAGATGTTTTGTAACCCAACCTGGAATGGGAATTACCAAGGCATTGAGACGGGGGCTGTGACTTATGTGAACTTTCGCACACAACATTGAAGATAAATAGTACCAGGCCGCGCCTGGATCTAATGCTGGCCTCCTGTCTAAAGAAAGGGCCTGCAGATCGTTTGCTGCTTTGCCCGTGACATAAATAGCCACGTGCACATCCGAGGAGCTGGACGTGTCGTCTGCATCCGCTCTTGCTAGTATTTTTCCGGGATGGGAGCAAGTAATTGTATAATGTAGTTAACTCTTAACTATAGGACAATACAAGGCTTGGTCAGTTTGGTCGCTTGCCTCAGGAGACCTGTAATTTAAAGCATGTGATTTCACCTGTATACATTGAAAGACTTTAGGAGGAGGATGGATAATTCTCTCAGAGGACTTTTAGTATGGGGTTTTTTTCTGCAGCATGCACATTGCCAAGAAATTCCGATAACAACATAAACAAAGCAGTTATTTATCTACTAAGGAGAAAAAAAAAAGGTTGCAACGAAGTAGATGTGAACTAAATCTTTTATACTGGAGGCATTTATTTATACTGCTTTTTTAGCTATCTTTTTATATAGATTTATTTTATTGAAAGAGCACGGCTTTCTAATCCTCATTTAGATGGCTACAAAGGATGTATCTTTCTCTACACCCACGTGCTACATGTTGGGCAATTGCTTTAATACTTCTAATGTACCACGTTTTCAGTTTTTATTCGTTTAAAAAAACAAAAACGGGAATCAGTTTGTTTTTCATACATTAAAACCTGGATAAAATGTTTTTGTTTTTTTTTAATATGTACACATTTTACTACAGAAAATGCTCTTATCTGTATACACCTAACGTTGGTTACTGCTTTTAAATAAGGTAATTTGTTCTATGCTTACTACAGCAACAAGATTGTGACGTGAGTCAATGATTGTGCAATATTACTTTGCTTGGTTTGTAGATCACCCCTGTTTATCTGCACAGTATTTTACAGGAACTGATTCAATCTCACAGCTGCATAATACATAATCGCCTATGGCTAGGATTCTCAACTCCAGTCCTCTATGCTCCACCCAAAAGGCTAGGTTTTCAGGATATCCCTAAGCAGGGATATCCTGAAAACCTGACCTGTTCAGGCAGGAGGGGCGTGGGGCTGGAGAACTAGAGTTGAGAACCTAAGGCATTGGTGTTTAACAAGAAATAAGCACCCCATCAAAATTTGTGAGTGGATTGATAAACGGTTATAAATCATTCAAAACAGAGTTCTGGTATCAGTGAATATCTTTAAATACTGAAAACGCAGAACACCTAATATTTCTTACCCATTTTTTAGTTCGAATATAACCTGTATAAATTCCAAAAGGCCAATGGCAATCTTGAAGGAATTAAAAAAAAAAAAATCTGCAACCTTTTTATGTGAGTTGATACAACGTTTTCTGGATATCTGTAAAGCTGCGCTTATAGTGCCAAGCGACGTGACGACGCACCAAAACAAATACATTGAATCTGTCGCATGTGCTTATAGTAACGTGACGTAGCGACCAAAAATATTGAAGTCAGTAGAATTTGATTTTGGGAGAGACAGTCGCCACATGTGACTGGTGTAGAGACAATCACAGAGCGCCTATTGCACTCTGCCCTCCCCCTTTGTGACGTCACTGGCCTTGTCGCCAGCGACGTCGTTCAAAGTTGAAGTGCCATGGCGATGGGTGACGTCATCGGTCGCGTCACCGTCACTATAAACGCGGCCTAAGGCAGAGGAGATCAGGAGACGCAACTGCATACAAAGTATGGATCATGCTGCACAACATCTCTACTACTTGCCACCCGTGCGTGGTCTCTAAACCGGCCGTGCTATCCCTGCCTAACCCCCCTTCTAATCAAACGTGATAGAAATACTCTTTATTATAATTCTGTTTAAAATACAAGCAGTTGGACATGATGACATAAATCTCACTATTTGTATACACACTCGGTACATAATAACCTTCATTGTTCGCTGTAGAATATGTTGTTATATTCTGCATGATCACTGCCAAGGAAACTCTGTTAAATTCTCATGTTGTACTATCTCTAGGAACAATGAGGATGGCTACAGCTGTACATTTACTAAGTAAGGAAGTCCTTGCTGGCAACCTAAACTCAATCCAGAAGTGTAAACAGACCTGTTGGGTATAAAAGCACATCGTCTTCATAAGATGCATAGATGATGTTCACATATCACAAGGGTATGGACACAAGTTGTGGTTGCTTGTGGGTCGCATGAATTTAAAGTATTTGTCATCATGAAAAGTTCACAATCCAGCTTCTTAAGCGTATTTTTTTTTGCTTTTAAAGTTTGTTTCACATCTGATATCCACAAGAAATAGAGCTAATTGTTTTCATGGAAAATAAAAGTTGTAATTATTATTATTTTTAATAAACACTGTTTGCTTTCTGAAAAACACAATAATCTTCATTTACTATGCAAAACTGTTTAAAATACTAACAAATGTGCACCATAGACCCATTATTCCGCAGAAAAATGTGAAGCAGTTTGCTTTGCCACCCATCAATGTCACCTGACTTGTATCAGTGCAGGTTTGTGTGCAGTATAAGAAAATGACAGTGTTTGTGACGCGTATTTAATGTGCTGATTGGGACAGTGTGGGCAGTTTTCTGTCTGTCTTCAAGGTTTTGCATGCTGTTCCAGGCCAATATGACAACGATGGTAGTATTCTGCTAAAATCCAGTTATTTAACCTGTTTTAATTATTCATAGCGCTTCTAAGTTCTGTTATATGTACTCTGTCCAATCTGTTTTTTTTATACATAAATAGCCTTTACTTTCCCTCTGTTTTGGAATCTGCTTCATTTTTTTCCTCCGTTACAGATGAGCTCCTGACCAGACTGTAACAATTGATTGTATATTCCATGGTATTTATTTTGTGTTTTGTTTGGATTCTGCTTTCAGGGCAAAAGTTAGAAAGCTTTAAAATATTCCTCAAATATCTGAAACAAATGTTAGACTAATGCATCTTGCTTCATTAAAACCGCAGCAAAGTGGTACTCTTAGATTGTAAGGTCTTCGGGGCAGGGATTTCCTTTCCTATTGTCTGATTTTGCTGCACTTATTGTATAATTAGAATTCCCTGTACTGTATTCTTTGTGAAGCGCTGAGTACACTTTTGGCGCTATATAAATAAAGACATACAATACAACTGCACCCTTGACCCCTTTAATGATGACAGGGCCAGCAGCGCGTTGCCTTGCAATGTGGTACATGCCTATTCAGCACTAAAGGAGTTGAAATGGTGGTGCTACAAACAGCAGTCCTCAGGGAAGTGCTTGATGGTATTTACTGGAGAGGGTGGTGAAATTGCCAGATATGTGATGTACTCATATTTGATCCTGAACCCAGCACGCTTCATGAAGTTGCATGGTATTAAAACGGGTGGGTCACTCCAGTCCACAAGGGCCACCAGCAGGTCAGGTTTTCAGGATATCCCTGCTTCACCACAGGTGGGTCACTGAGCCACTGATTGAGCCACCTGTGCTGAAGCAGGGATATCCTGAAAACCTGACCTGCTGGTGGCCCTTGAGGACTGGAGTTGCCCACAACTGTATAACAAAAAATGGCGACGTTTAACGTTTCTTCATGTTGATTAGACACAAATCTTCTACAGACCATTCAGGTGTTAAATTGCCTTTATCTGGTCACCCTGCAGGCATTTTTATGCCGAAACGTGTCTGTATAAGATGTTTGCCTGATAAATATGAAGAAACTTGGACATTATATTTGGAGTGCCTGGAGGTATTTTCCTAGCTCTGCTAGATCTTGGACAACAGGCTGTTTGTTCACCCTGGAGCATGTGGTAACCTTTTTTTTCTTTTTCTCCCCCCTTCAATGTTTTAATGCGGGTTTGCATGACCCAAGTTCTTTGACTAGAATCCCAATCCTAATGTGGCAGTCTACCGTATGAAAAGCCGCTTGTTTAAAAATTGTTAGTGTAAAATCAAAGCAGGTGGGGTTGAAGCATTTAGAAGTCAGACGGTCAATACAGTTAATTTATAGGGAGTCTTCAACATTAACATTGACCGTGGGGCTATTTTAAATTGGTGAGAATTGTGCTCTTGGTCAGTGCGACGGAACCTTCCAACCCCGGCCATGCCAGCAAGCTGCAGCTCTCCTCTACTAATCCTTAATGTGTCGCCAGCCCCTCTGACAGTGAAAGGATAAAAAGAAAGCTGTAGACAGCCTGGTAAGTGGCTTTTTTTTTTTTTTTGCTGAGGCAAAGACTGAAGAATCTACCCCTCTGAAAATAAAGTGATGTTAAGAACAGCCGTCTTGTTACTGGTGTATAACACACTTGTTACAAAGTGTCACACACATGTTTAATTACTTTTCAGAGTGCTACAGCGCCTCGTGCACATCACGGTCACATGATTGCGGTGCCACTCAGGCGAACGGACTCTTCAGTTCCTGCTCTGGCCAGGTGGCGCGCGGGGTGTGATCTCCCATAGAAAACTAAGCTAAAAACCCATGGTGTCATGGGGAACACAAAGGGTTAATATTGTTTGAAGTGCACATGTCCAAGAACTGCCATTGATGAGGGGCACACATGGGGATGAATTATACAGCAAACGCCAAAGAAATAACCCCAGTGAGCGTGGCACTTCATACTAGTGGTGTGAGAACTAGATCATCTTAACTACTGCAACACAAAAAGAAATGTGCTTACCCAGCGCTAATCCTAAAATAAAATATGCAGTAATAACAATAAATTATAAATGTATACAGTTGGCAGGGCAGCTAGGAAAGAACTGGCAGAACCAGCACCAGAAAGATAACAACAACAAACAAAAATACAGACCAGCGCCCAAAAAGAAAATGTCCACCGAGTCCAAATGGGAGTCCAATCTGTTATGACATAGGATCAGGCTCCAATCAGTAGATCCGTGACATGCAGAGAAATAAAAGAAAAAAACATAGTGTATAAAGTACAAACATATAACATACAACAATACTTACTAACAACAAACATCAAAGAACATGAAACACAGAAGCTGATGACATACAAAACTTAATTTATTAAAGACAAGGAAGCCTGTAGTAGCTCCCCTAGCTGTAGTAGCTCCCTTAGTAATAAGACCGAAGTACCAGGAAATGCCGTGTTTCAGATACTTTCGAAGAAAAACCAGGATCTTGTAGAGGGATTGTGGCCAGATTTGCAGCCAGTGAAACTGCCAACACATTGCAGGGTCCTAAGAATAAACCAGTCACTGCAGGAATATATATAACGTAACGGGTGGACAACTCCAGTCCTCGAGGGCCCCTACAGGTCAGGTTTTCAGGATAACCCTGCTTCAGCACAGGTAGCTCAGTCTTCAACCTGTGCTGAAGCTGGGATATCCTGAAACCGCTGACCTGTTGGTGGCCCTTGAGGACTGGATTTGCCCACCACAGTCACATTGACTGGGACTGGAGATATGCAGTTGAGCTTAATTAAAATTAAAAAAAAAAAAAAATACATGTGTTTTTTCTTTGAAAATGCGTCACTTTTTAAACTTGCCAGAAAGTGTTTGTGTCTGTTGCATTGCTAGTAAACCACTGTGTAGAAGTAAATGTATGCTCAGTAGTACAGTGAATAGGATTTGAATGAACATTTTCATATTTGAAATTGATCCTGTACATTTTTTGAAGTGACATCTTTGACCCATTTACCTTTTTAACGTAGCATTTTAGAAATTACCACCACTTTTTTGTTTTCTTGCGATAAGAGGGCAGATTGTCTCCAAATAATTTTCTGGATTTTATAACAAATACCATACTGTATATCTCCTTAAATGTATGTGCCGTTACCGAAACTGTGAGCAATGTACATATCATGCTGCTCTGCAATCTATATTCTATTTTGCAATGAAGGTGTTAATGTTGCAGGTTGGGGGGGGGGGAGGGTGTGGTTAGTAAATTAATGTAGCCAGGTCCCCTTTGGCTCCCCGGTTCCCCGTTCCTCTTCCCCTTACCTTCACCAGTGAGAAGGCAGCTGCGGGGGGCGAGCGCATCTCTCAGTGGCGTCAGAGGCACGGTGCCACCATCTTTGTTATGTCCGCATGGGCGCGGAGGCTCGCGCATGCGCGACGCGGTGGCCAATATAGTGAGCGCGAAGGGGCAGAGATTGTGCTCCGTAGCGCAGGGACTCCCCAAGGTCGCGCAGAAGAGAGCAGTGGCGGCCATTACAGGGTTGCACAGACGCGGCAGACAGCGCACGCAGCAATAATGTTAAAGAGGGCCATAACGGACTGCAACTCCCAGCAGCCTCTAGGGACTGCCCTTTCACCCACATCACGTGCAGCCAGCCAGCAAATAGAGTTTTGCAGCTTCTCCTGTTGGAGAATGATACAATGTTGCACAGAGACCACGCTAGTCAGTTGGAGCTGGGAGAAGGAAGGGGGAGGAAGTGTGTAAGGAGCAAGTGGCTTCTTACACTAGGCCAGGTTACCCCCAGGCCCCAGGTAGGCCCCACTCCCCACTAGGTTAGTGGGTAAGTTCATAGGGAAGGCCCCTTAGGTAGGGACCCTGCCCTTAGGTGAGTGTAAGTCTAGTCAGTGACACAGCTGCTGTGTGCAGGGACTAGGCTAGAGGAATATCCCCAGGGCCCAGTTAGTCCCCTGAGACACGGTACTGTAGAGGAATAACTGTATGTTATAGGGTCTGCCTTAAGACAGGGACTCCACCATACTCAGAGAGAAAGAGGAATGCTGCATGACATTGCCTGACTGTCAGTACAGCGTGTAGCAGGAAGAGTATCTGACTCCATAGCAGAGACTGTGGTAAAGGATCATTCCGGCTGGGGATCCCTCCCCTGTAGAGTCAGCGTGTGTATCGATTCCTGCAGAGAGCAGCGCAGTGCGGCGTGGGATCACTGTGCGGTGTTGCTGAGTTCCAAGGATTATCCTGATCAGGAGCAGTGATCAGGGAGGTAGTATAATAAGTGCACCACCGGGCCCCAACAAAGGGAAGCGCTATCCCTCACACTCACACTCTCTTTATTGTTGTGGACACTCAAGGGATAAGTGCCCAAGCACATTATTATCAAAGGGACTGAGGGTGATGTGATGATGGACATGTGGGCTGAGGGGATGGTATGCATTCAGGGTGATGCAATGTTATTCATATGATGTAATGATGTATTGATGTTATGCAAAGAGAGTTTCATTGAAGTTATCGTTCATTCTCAGTAAATACTGTTTATTCACATTGTGTGTATTTACTGTATGGTTGTTCTGGTGAGGGCACACTCCCACCACGTTGGGATCCCTCATCAGTGGAGGTGCTGCATCGAGTGTAAGTATATACCCCAGGTTCCCCGTGGCGGAAGCTCAGCCCTCCTGGTTGCCAAACAGGTACAGCACCACACTGATAAGTAGTCAGATACACCACCCACCCCAATCTCACTTAGGGTGGAGGGAAAGAGAGCTACATTTGGAGGCGCTGCTGAGATCAGACCTGGGGAGCCCTATTTTATTTTTGTGTCAAATTGTTCATCTAAATTTTCCATCATGTCTGTGCCATCAAAGCAAGAGGTCCATGATTGGGCCTTAGCGCAGCAGGTATCCCCAAGGCGCGCGGTTGCCGTGGTGGGAGTATCCACCAATTCCACGTGGATATTCACAGTGCGCAAGCAAGTACGGAACTGTCCGGGTCTGGCCACAGCCCGTTTTGTAGACTGGAAACCTAATGCCGGTGGCCGGGGGACTATCCTACTACTGGCCACCGAGCATGACATATGCTCAGAAACTGTCCCTCATGTATTACATCTACCAGAGGCCCCACCAGAAGGCTACTCCCTTATATACCCACAGAGCCCTAGTGAAATTAACAGAACTGTGATCAAAATGGAGGCTTCCTCATCCAGTGAGTCACATCTAAAATGGCGTGTCCTGCCAAGTCAGGAGAGCACATGTGCTGTTGATTTGCAGTCAGCACCAAATTGGGTTGCAAAAATCTGTCCAGGACTGGCGGGAAAACCAGAGCCCCGCCCCCACAACTTGAGTGGCACAGAGCCGAGCCAGGACCACTCCCTCATAGAATGTGCCCCTCCTCTGCATGACCTCAAGTGGAGAGTGTACGAGGAACTGCAGTCAGCATATTCTGTTCTTCATAATAGAAGTATAAGATGCTGTAAATCACACCCTCAAGTGTATGGAGCCTGGCTATCAACGAAGGGGAACGTACCCAATCTTTTGTGTCTGTGCATACAAAATTTATTGAGTCTGTCTGGTAGTATGAACTATGAACCCGACCTGCTGCTACTAGACTACAATGAGGTGTTCATAGAAGGGATAAGGTGTCTATGCTACTCTTGTGTCACTTGTGACTTCCCAGGTGGAGAAATGACTTGGGTACCCAGGTGTACCTGCTGCGGAGTACAGTTTCCGGAGCCAGTGCTGCTGGGGACTCCGGAACCAGCCAAGAAAGAAGCGGTCGACTTCAAAACTGGATCAGTCAATGCAGGTAATCAATCTACCTACCTCACAGAAGTTTCGGAGGGCTCGTGCACTCTAACCGCGGTTCCAGAGTCGGTTCTAGAGCCGGAACCAGCAGAGGAAGGTGCGATTGGCCTCTCCACCGGGGTGATCGATGCTGTTAACCCCCCTTGCGCAACCACGGAGGTTTCGGAGGGCCAGGGCGCTCTAATCACGATTCTAGACTGTGCTCTAGAACCGCAAGATTTTCAAGCTTCGTTGACCAAAATGGACAGCTGCAATGCTGTGGCCGCACCGAGTCTGTGTGCTATACCAGATGTACCAGGGGGTCTGTGCACCCCGGTTCTAGACTCGGTTCCACACTCAGGACTGCAGATTCCTGAACCGCAGATTCCGGAATCACAGGGTAAGGTGTCTCTACCCCCATCCTCTCTTAGTGATTCCAGCGACCAACAACTCGTGGTGATGCGCCAGCTGGCGGACCACTCCTGCAAAGACACAGAGCCAACTATCCCGGTGGATACAGAGCCTGCTGTGGGTCCGTGTGCCCTAGATGAGGTGTATACAGATACTGCCGCGAACTCTGCGGTGGGCATGTGGGCCTGAGGTGAAAGTGCTCATGACCTGGCGGTGGGCCCGTTGTACATTGACGTTCCCCGACCGCAAGCGCAGGTGCGGCCGGAACCGCAGAAGAGTCCCACGGCCGTGGCGACTCCCAGCGTGTCGGAGGAACAGTCGGAGATGAGACCGGAGGAAGAGGATCCCATCGCAAGCCAGCGGAGTGGTGAGATACCCTCTTACTCCCCACAGGCTCCAATGGAGGCGCCGGACGTAGAAGTAAAAGAAGAGGAAGTTACGGTGCGGGACCCAGTCCAAAATGGCGGCTCTTGTCAACCTGGGAGCCCGTGCGCTCCAACTCAAATGGTCCCAGGACTGGGATCCAACGCTCCCGAGTTTCCAGCAAATGATTGCTACCAGGCGGTACAGGATCAACAGTGTGTACCGGCCATCTGCCAAGTGGAGTGACAATTCAACTCTACCCTGATGTCCAGTGCAGCTGAGGTGGTAACAGTCAGTGTTCCTGATGATGTGCTGGACACCGTGAATCAATGCAGTGGTAAGGTATCAACCCTTTTCCCCCTGCAGGATGTAACAGAGACTTTGAGTACAGAGACATTGCTAATCACTCACTTCCCAGTGGAAGCCTCCCAAGTGCTTAGGGACAAGGACTGTGTTGTGAATGCCCCATTGAAATTTGCCTCCTTTAAGCACAAAAAGGAGCGCTCCGTTCACCATGTGGTGGACCGCGGAAAAGGTCAAGATCTCCTGGCCTACTGCATCCATGCCGCGGATGGCCGGGTAAAGGTCTGGCCAAGAGACACTGTGCTGCTCCTTCCACCAGGGGGAGGAAGTAGTATGGAACCAGTGACTGTTGCACCTGACCATGAGTTTGCGGAGGCTCACAAAAGTCAAAGTGAGGTACCCCCACATTATCAGTTAGGGGCACCCCACAATTGGTCTCAGCAAACAGCTAACACTCAGCTGGCCTCGGGTATAACTGTTATGATTAAGTTATGCACTGTTGACGTTAAAGCACCTGTGATAAGTTGTATATACTATGCTCTGCATTTTTATTATATAACTCTTTGCTGTGTGACGCTGTCCTCCAAGCGGGGCCGTTGGTATTTCCACCAGGGGGAGAATGTAGCCAGGTCCCCTTTGGCTCCCCGGTTCCCCGTTCCTCTTCCCCTTACCTTCACCAGTGATAAGGCAGTTGTGGGGGGCGAGCGCGTCTCTCGGTGGCGTCAGAGGCACAGCACCGCCATCTTTATGTCCGCACGGGCGCGGAGTCTAGCGCATGCGCAGACGCGATGCGGCAGCCAATATAGTGAGCGCAAAGGGGCAGAGATGGCGCTCCGTAGCGCAGGGACTCACCAAGGTCACGCAGGCACAGAAGAGAGCAGTTGCGGCCATTACAGAGTTGCACAGGCGTGGCAGACATAGCGCACGCGGCCCTAATGTTAAAGAGGGCCATACGGACTACAACTCCCAGCAGCCTCTGAGGACAGCCCTTTCACCCACATCACGTGCAGCCAGCAAATAGAGTTTTGCAGCTTCTCCTGTTGGAGAAGGATACAATGTTGCACAGAGACCACACTAGTCAGTTGGAGCTGGGAGAAGGAAGGGGGAGGAAGTGTGTAAGGAGCAAGTGGCTTCTTACACTAGGCCAGGTTACCCTCAGGCCCCAGGTAGGCCCCACTCCCCACTAGGTTAGTGGGTAAGTTCATAGGGAAGGCCCCTTAGGTAGGGACCCTGCCCTTAGGTGAGTGTAAGTCTAGTCAGTGACACAGCTGCAGTGCTGTGTGCTCTGACAAGAAGTGATCTTCTGCATGCAGGGACTAGGCTAGAGGTATATCCCCAGGGCCCAGTTAGTCCCCTGAGACACGGTACTGTAGAGGAATAACTGTATGTTATAGGGTCTGCCTTAAGACAGGGACTCCTTCACCATACTCAGAGAGAAAGAGGAATGCTGCATGACAGTGCCTGACTGTCAGTACAGCGTGTAGCAGGAAAAGTATCTGACTCCATAGCAGAGACTGTGGTAAAGGATCATTCCGGCTGGGGATCCCTCCCCTGTGGAGTCAGCCTGTGTATCCATTCCTGCAGGGAGCAGCGCAGTGCGGCGTGGGATCACAGTGCAGTTTTGCTGAGTTCCAAGGATTATCCTGATCAGGAGCAGGGAGGTAGTATAATAAGTGCACCACCGGCCCCAACACAGGGAAGCACTATCCCTCAAACTCTCTTTATTGTTGTGGACACTCAAGGGATAAGTGCCCAAGCACATTATTTTCATTGAAGTTATCGTTCATGCTCAGTAAATACTGTTTATTCACATTGTGTGTATTTTCTGTATGGTTGTTCTGGTGAGGGCACACTCCCACCACGTTGGGATCCCTCATCAGTGGAGGCGCTGCACCGAGTGTAAGTATATACCCCAGGTTTCCCGTGGCGGAAGCTCAGCCCTCCTGGTTGCCAAACAGGTACAGCACCACACTGATAAGTAGTCAGATACACCACCCACCCCAATCTCACTTAGGGTGGGGGGAAAGAGGGCTACATTATTAATTCCTTTATTCCTTTTTTTTATTTGGATAAACAATTGATATTTAGAAGACTAGCTATCGAGAGTTCTTTCTTCCTCCTCTCGTCATTCCTTTCCTACTCATCTGCCTCAGAGCGTTATCCGTTTTTTGGTGGGGGTGGGGGGAGGTGGTTTACACCTGTGTTTAACTCCTAAAAATATCACTTGTGGGTAAATTCCCATGTTTCAGACAGGTCTGCAACCCGGCTTTTCCCCATTCTCTTAGAATACAATGCTTCCAGTGCAGCCGGGGATTCTGGGTAATGACATGCAAATGAGCATATAGTGAGTGTTTAAGTCTTGGAATCTCTGTAAATCGGTATTGTTTGTGCTGAGGGAGAGCGTGAATGCTTGTAAACTTGTCTTATAATATCAATTGTTAGTCCAAATACAAAACGTATACTGCAGTACCCATTTATTTTGCACTATCGCTTCTGGACTAACACGGTTAATTCTTGCACTATCGCTACTGGACTAACACGGTTAATTCTTGCACTATCGCTACTGGACTAACACGGTTAATATTATTACTTAATTCATTGGGGTTTTTTATGGGGGTTTTTTTTTGTTTGTTTTTTTAGTAAACCGATGTAAATGTTATTTTTCCTTGGTTGTCAATAAAGCAATTTCTTTGGCGAGCATAAGAGATCCATTTTGTAATGCAGGAAACAATGTATGATTTTTATGCTTAATGTAAAATAACAAAATAAACAGTATTTATCAACATTTCAGAAGCCTATGCGTGTTTAATAACCCTTGGTAATCATGTGTGGAGCATTACGTGGACATGCAGTAGAACTTAATCCTTCTTATCTAGGAATTGCCAAGGGGGGTTCGTTTATGACCAGAAAAGATGCGAAGCAAAAATAATATTGCAGTCACGAGCAAGTGGATGTGTACGCTTTTGCCAGGTCCTTAACCTGCTTTCTTTGTCACATGTCACACAGTGATCAAACTGCAGATAAGGAAACTAGTTAATGACATCCAAATAAGCACACAGGCATCATCACTTTTTATGAGATATCGGTCTCCTAGGACTATTGAGATTTAGAGGTTCAGAGACAAGAAATTGCATTTTAATGCTAAAAGTCAGTGGGTCTGACTCCAAATGATTACAGTTTACAGAAGATCGATGAGTGGGAGCGTCCGATATTAGCTTGCTATGCATTTTAAACATGTATTCTGAAAACGATCACCTATATTTCACAGCTCATGCAGCAAATCCCTTTTTAATCTGATTAAAATCTGATTCATCTGGATATACAGTGGCCTCAATCGGCCAATCGCATACTGGATTGTTCCCTATTTTCAGCTAAAAGGACCTGCAGCATTATTGATTCACTTATTCCAGCTGTAGAAGGTGGGAAAAAAATCAGGGGCATAGATAAAGGAACTGTGGTGGTAGAAGGAAACATACATTCTGTGTACCCCAAAGTAATCTTGGAAATGCGTCCCTGTAGCAGCGAAAGAATAAAAAGAATCTGATTTTTAGTTTGAGAGAAATAGAGGGGGAATATGATGCGTTTAATTTATACTGATGCAGATTTGCTTTATAATGTTGTTTTAATCTGAGCAATAATGTATTGTAAAAGCATTTGCTCCATGTTTTTTTGTGTGCTGTATTTTAATACATTTTCATTTTTTTTAAACATATATTTATTTGGACGTTTTTGTTGGCTGTGCTGAGCAGGCAGATGTAGTGATTTGGGCTATGTTGGCGATACTGCTGTTCCCAGAATTGCAGGTGGTGCACACATAATCTTTGAACCATTTTGTGCCACTCTTTTATCTTATCACACTAACAGCAATCTGAGAAGGAAAGAGACTTCTTGCCAAGGGGGGGGGGGGAGGATTAGGTTGTGTCAACAGTAATTGAGTTATCTATAGAATGTCTCCTGGCTTTCCATCGATTAAACATGTTCTCAGCCTATTTGATGATTCAATGAGTTGCTGAAATCCTGTTTAATCAATGGAGTGCTTAAAGACCTTCCATAGATGACTACTTTGGTAACTGTAGAAAATAAAAAATGTGTGCTCTACAAAAAAAAGCCAATCAATTGTATAAACAAAAAAATGAGGTTCAATGAAAGTTCTTGTGGTATACACCCCTGAATAATGAATTAGGGATTTACCAACCCATACACACGTGGTGAAGACGTAGTAATAATCACTCCTCCATTATAATCCGACTAGCAGGCTAGGGTCCCCACAAGCAATGCATTAAGAGACCTCACAATAAAGCGTCCAGACATATAGTATCGGAATGGAGGATTTGCAATGTGATAAAATGATAAACTCATGTTAGGGTTGGTGATATCCTCCTGGCTTCAGACCTTCTTGCACAGCAGGGGGTGGGCTTCCGGTTTTTCTAAAGCAGGTAACAGAAAGTGGTAGGAAAAAATAGGCACTAATACCCAGGAAACAAAAATTTGTTTCCTGGGTATTAGTGCCTATTTTTTCCTACCACCTTGTGTTACTTTGGTAACTGGCTACATTGCTTTAATTGGGTAGCACCCGAATATTTATTTATCCAATTATTTTTTGGGGGGTTTGCACAACCTATACCTCGTCTATTGCTCTGATAGAGAACATGTCGCCCTGGAAACAAAATATTGGTTAAAGAAATATGTTATTTACTTATTTAAGAATAAACCAAACAATGTGACAATGTGTTTGTCCTGAGTGCATACACACGTGCCCGTGAGCGCTCCGCGCACAGCTGCTTGCCGAGACCGTTTCTTTTAATATGTTGCGCTTGCCCAGCTCATGTGTGTGGCTCAGCCAATGAGGGCATAGGTTACGATTATACCGGCTTGGCGGCAGCGCGATCCGGTGACGTCATCCTCACAATGCCGCTGAGCAGCATGTGAACTGCAGGCAGAAGCAGAGGAGACAGGGAGGTGTGGCCATGAGCGGTTCGCACTCATTGGCTGAACCGCTCACGTGATGCGGCCGTCGCCTGAAGATAACACATTTTCAAGTCTGCTCACCAGTCTGCCGCCCTGCAGTTCCAGGCTGCGTGCGAGGTATGATAGATTTAATAGAATTACTGCAATTTGTTTTTGAGCCGGACAATTTTGGTATAATCACAATCACGGCCTTATGCGTGGTGTGCATGCGCAGAAGCCTGCAGCCTGTGGTGCGCATACGCAGTAGCTGATGGCCGTTATTGCTTAGTGCACATGCGGACTTGAAAAGGGGGGAGCGAGTGTACTTGTGGTCATGCGCAGGAGTTGATGTCTGTTACTGCGGAGGTGGACATGGGCAGTACTGCGTATGTGTGGTGGGGCCTGCAAGCTCCTCTTCTGCGCATGCGCTGGCTACAACAACCTCCGTGCAGCCTGGAAGTGTGAGGTATGTGCTTTGAGGCATGCGCGGGCGCAGGCCCATAAGTAGCGTGACGTCACTTCCATCACGAATTTTCGTTACAACACAAGTGATTT
Organism: Ascaphus truei; assembly: GCF_040206685.1. NCBI lineage: Eukaryota > Metazoa > Chordata > Amphibia > Anura > Ascaphidae > Ascaphus > Ascaphus truei. Next base: position 377,612,487 of record NC_134485.1, read on the forward strand.
TTCCTATCAAAACTCTGTAGGTGCCAGCAAAGAAGTTTCACTTCAAAAGAAATATTGAATAATTATTTCAATACATCCCTCCTTGGGGCCCCTTCTCTCGACAACTATTCAGTCCGTCCTTCTCAAAAAGGTATCTTATTGAGAGATGGGAGAGATGGGAGATGGATAGTTACACTATATTCGTGGTACACCGGGGATACCATGAGTGTTGCAGCGTGGCACATGGAGTCTGTGATTCTGGCGAACATTTAACTGATGTTTGTCAGTGTTTTTACATTTGTAATTTTATTGGTATAAAAAAAAAAAGAAAAAAGTTTCTTGAAAGAATGCACAAAGTTCCACTAAATTTGTGTAAAATAACATAATACAATTTTATAAAATCGACAGCTACACAGTGGACATTTTCAATGTAGGGCATAGTTGATAGAATAAACCTGCTGGGTTTATGTACATGTAGCCCTTTTTCTGAACACCTTCCTAAGGGACTACTAGAGCTGTACTTAACCTGCGGCTCCAGGAGAGATGAGCCTCCGCTAGCTGGGAGCCTGGGGCAAGGGTTCTAGCGCAGCGCCTCCACTTACCCAGGATCCCCGTTACGTAAGATCGCCCTGGGCAAGAAACATACCAACAATGCGTGCAACCAAGTTTACTGGGCATAGATAACCATAGCTTACTCTCTATACAACATCACACATAACTTATATACTTATACTATAACGTTGGAGTCCTTATACTATCGCGGCTCAGCCGCATTCCTAGTGAAATTGTCCCGTATAACAGTGGCTCTGCCACGCTCTATAGAGTATTGTCCTTGTAAGAGGTTAGCTAATATACTCAGTCCGCTAGCCACCTGCTAGTGTCACTACAAGAGTTATTCCTAAGGCGGGATCAGCGCCTGATGACCGGTGTTGGTGCACTTGCTTTACAATTGTACCTTCCGGTCACGGCGGTGACCGGTGCCTCTTCGCAAAGGGTCCGTTGCCTCCGCTCGGATCCTCCGGATGTCGTGATGTCCAGCCGTCTGATCCCAGATGACTGTAACTGTCCACAACTCTGTGCGCTGTCCCTGACTAAGGTGACAATTCCTTCCACTATCGGGCGTCCCTGCAGTACAGCAGCCTACTGTGACTCAGGGGAACTTCCTATGGGCCTGGGGAGTAATAGCTGGCATATGCAGGCGGGTCACGGACCCCCTGCACTCACACTACCTCCTCTCGCTCGGTCCCGAGCTCCTCTCCTAGCGTGGTCTCTGCCCCCACGCTTCCTGTTCCTGTTTCCGTAATCCCCGCCCTCTCATTGGCTCCTAGCATCAGGTGATTTTCCCAGAGCTCGCGGGAGTTGCCGTCCATTATCAGAGCCTTTCCTTATTGGCCTGATGTTCGTGCGCTCCCCTTGCGCAGGCGCGACCTCTTCACCTTGTCAGTGTCCTTTGCAATATTGCGCAACAACATAGCGGCACCCTGTATTACCGTGCCGTCGCGGAACCTTCCGTACACACGCACCTGGTTCTAGTACACCCTTACACTCTCCCCCCCGCAGAACCCAACGTCCCCGCTTGGGCTACATCTACATAACTTTATACACAGATCAACGCACACAGTACATTACTTAGGCTCTAGATTAAATTGCGCAGTTCGGTGAACATTACCACTACCGACTGTACTCTGCTGCGAGCCCACTGCTGAGCCTCATAATGGGGTGCCCCGAATTGATCGTACACCATCCTCATTGGAGGTTGACCAGTTCTTTGGCTTCTGCGAGGTAGCTCTTCAGCTACCTCCTCTGGAGAAGAGCAAGTTTCAGTTGGCATTCCCAATTCTGCCCTTGAGGGGTTCAATAGATCTACAAAGTCTTTTTGTGGCACAAAGCACGGGCTCTGCGGGTCTAACGGCTGGCTCACTGGAGTCAGCGTATCTGTCATTGGACCAAGGGGCTCTTTACCCGTAGCTCCTTCGGGAGATGCCCCCGCGGTCGGAAGGCCCCTTTGAGAGGTTCCCTCCATCGGATTCTCTGAGGTGGAATTTATTACAGTCTCTAGGCCAGCCTCTATATTTCCATCTTCTCCATCTATTGAAACAGTGGGCACTTCCAATTCGTGGTCCCCTACTTGAGGTATGGAGAGCAGATGATTCCTATGCCATACCTTTACTCGGCCTTCTGAATCCTTGATGCGGTACACCGGGAGGCCAGGCATCTGTGATTCTACCTCATACACCCCATCTCTCCACCTATCAGCCAACTTGTGTTTCCCCGGAACGCCTAAATTACGTAGATGAACAGCATCCCCCGGACGAATCTCTTTATGTCTCACTTTGTGGTCATAGCGCCTCTTGTTGCCCGCATTTAATTGCGCCGCCGTCTTTTCCGCTAATTTATACGCCTGCTGTAGACTGTCTTGCAGTCTCTGTACATATCGGAAATGCGTCCTGTTGGATACCCCATCGGTAGATATCCACAGTCTCACATCCACAGGTAGTCTCGCTTCCCTTCCAAACATCAAAAAGTAGGGGGTGTACCCGGTAGACTCGTGGCGAGTACAGTTATATGCGTGCACCAGTGTCTCCACATGCTTGCTCCACTCCGTCTTCTGAGAACCAGTTAGTGTCCCCAGCATGTCAAGTAGCGTGCGGTTGAACCATTCAGGCATAGCATCCCCCTCCGGGTTGTACGGAGTCGTCCGTGACTTGGCTATATTTAACAACTTCAACAGTTCCCTAATGAGAGTGCTCTCGAAGTCTCTGCCTTGATCCGAGTGTAGTCGATTCGGTAACCCATAGTGAATGACGTATTTTTCCCATAATACTCTAGCCACAGTCACTGCTCGCTGATCTTTGGTGGGGAATGCTTGGCCGTATCTGGTGTAATGGTCCATGATCACTAGTACATTACTGATGTCCCTGGAGTCTGGCTCGATGCATAAGAAGTCCATACACACCAAATCCATGGGGCCAGAGCTTTTCAAATGCGCCATGGGGGCAGCTCGAGTGGGTAAGGTCTTCCTCTGTATGCAGCGGGTACACTGTCTGCAATGAACCTCCACGGATTCTCTCATCTTTGGCCAGTAGAACCGGTCCCGAATTAACCCGAATGTTTTGTCAACACCAAGATGGCCATGATCATCGTGTAGGGCCCGGAGGACCATATTCCGCAGAATCTTGGGCAGGAATATCTGTCGTCGGTCGGAATGATTATGGTAGGGTATGACCCGATACAGGAGGCAATTGTCCAGTTCGAATTTTCCGAACTCATTTAACAAGAGTTTCACCAATTCTCTGGGGGCTTGCTTAAGAATAGAAGGGTTTCCTTAATAGGTGAAATAATAGGTGTGTAATCAGCGCTTATGTAAACAGCAATTATAAACAATAATGAACCTTAGATACAGAGTCCCAATGGTAGTCCTGGAGCTGCCTTGAAAAGAATATTCTGGTATCTTCTACCCAGAGTTGGATTAAGAGCTGGAAATTATCTTTTCTGGCGCTGAGGTGAGGTATTTGAAGAATGTACTTGCAATCTCTTCTGTTGAACAGTGACCTCAGGAAAAGGAAAGAAAAAAAGACAAAACATGCAGAGAACCTGCAATGGTGTATTACCCAAGGGATGACAGAGTGATGCAATGAAGGAGCAATTTATTAAATTAAAATATAGCAAGGTTAAAATAACCATGGATGACAATATTAAACACACATATAAAATACATGTAAAATGCAGATTAAACTAATAGAATGATGGACACGTGCCTCAGCACTTTCTTGCACTGCGGTGCTTGGTCCAGCAATTCTTGTCTTTGCTCCGTCTGGTATAAAATTGAAATCCTACTCACCAGAAGTGAATAGGACATAAGCACTTGGTTTTATGGTCTTTGCCGTTGATATCGCCGTTCGCCTGGTGCTGTGTTGGTCTCTGATGCCGGGGATCCGATTCAGTGCTCCTGCAAGTCTTGCTTCCTGGATTGCACACGATCCGCACGGCGCGATGACGTCACCAGTATTGAACTTCAGCTACGGTGGCTCAACGGTGCCAAGAAACTTTCCAACACGTTTCGAAAGCACAAATAATGTCTCTCTTCGTCAGGGTTTCCTTGCTGCAAAGCTTGTCGGGCTAATTCTATCACGATTGAATTTGATACTGCACTAGCTTGTTCCAGGGGATAATCTTGTCTTCTGTAACATTCATTCCGTCCCCGCTTCGGTAAGCCCGAGGGACAGCCCGGGATTGACACCCCAATGAGTCGGCTACTCTTAATTCCGAAAAGGCGATCTGATTGTCGACTACTGCGGCTGTAGAGCATAGAGCACGTATACCAGGCCCCGGAATCTCTTCCCACACCTACTCATCCAGGACAGGTGGAAGCCCCGGTCTTCGTGACAAAGCATCGGCCCCCACGTTGGTGGGCCCTGGTTTATACTTGAGGTTGAAACGGTAGTTGGCCAGTGCCGCCAACCACCGGTGACCGGTCGCATCTAGTTTGGCGGACGTATTAATGTATGTCATGGGATTATTGTCTGTCCGTACTTCAAACTGTACCCCATACAAGTAATCATGTAACTTGTCCACTACTGCCCATTTGAGGGCTAGGAATTCCAGCTCGTGGACAGGGTAGTTCTGTTCGCTGGGGGTCAAGCTTCGACTCGCGTACGCCATGGGGCGGAGCCCGGTGTCGTGTTTCTGGTGCAACACTGCTCCTAGTCCGCTAAAACTGGCATCCACGTGTAGCACATAATCGCGATCAGGGTCGGCATAGGCCAGTACCGGGGCCTGTGTTAGACTGGCTTTTAGTTTTAAGAACGCTTGTTCACAAGCCGGGGTCCACATTTCTCCGAAGGGAGTTTGTGCTGTGACACTTTTCTGACCGGTATCCTCAGGATAGATCTTTAACAGGTTATTCAGGAGTTTAGCTTTGCTTGAGTAGCCCTCCACGAAACGTCGGTAATAGCCACAGAACCCCAGGAAGGATCGCAGTTCCTGGACGTTACTGGGCCGAGGCCAATTCACTACGGCCTCTATCTTCCCTGGGTCGGTGGAAATCCCTTCAGTTGAGACGATGTGGCCCACGTATGTCACGGACGTGCGACAAAATTTGCATTTGTCCATGGACAGTTTGAGTCCCTCCTTCTGAAGTCGATCCAGTACCTTCAGTAACCGCTCCTCGTGCTCCTCCAAGGTTTTCACGAACACTATAATGTCATCCAAGTACACTAGGCATTCTTGCGGGTTCATGTCTCCCAGGGTCTGTTCCATAAACCTCTGAAAGGTGGCAGGGGCCCCGCAGATCCCTTGTGGCATGCGTGTGAACTGGTAGAACCCTAGTAGACAGATGAAGGCCGTCTTCTCCTGGTCTTCCAGATCCATTGGCACTTGATAGTATCCTGACCGCAAGTCTAGTACACTGAACCATTTACTTCCCGTCAAGGCGTTCAGAAGGTCCTCAATGCGCGGTAGGGTGTACTGGTCGGGTACCGTACGGTTGTTCAATGTTCTGTAATCTACACATAGACGCACCGCCCCATTCTTCTTACGGACCACCACGATGGGAGAAGCGTAGGGACTGTGTGATCCCTGAACAACACCAGCTTTCTTCATTTCGGCTATTAGCCTCCGCACTTCTTCCACATCTCGGGGAGCTAGGCGGCGGGAGCGTTCCCGGAACGGGGCAGTGTCATTCATCCGAATGGTATGGCGGGCGCTGCGACTGCATCCCACATCCATATCACTCGTGGAGAACACCCGTCGTCGTTCTCTTAGCTGGGTCTGCAGTCTTTCCCTCCAGTCTTCCGTTAGCGGCGAGTCTCCGAAGTCAAAGGCCAACAGGGGGGTTACTGCATGAGTGGTGGCCGCCGGCCGTCCTTCCAAAGTCTTCTTGTCGGGTACCACCGGGTATATTCTGCCCAGCGGTTGCCGACGATCAATGTACATGGGTACGGGGAGATATTCTGCACATACACCCAGGTTCTGTTAGGAATCTTCCCTGGCCATTCTCTTACGGAAGCTAATAGTTCGTAGCCAAGCCGCTGATCATCCCGTGTCGTGCTTTCCAAGGAGAAGAGCTGATCTTCCGGACGTCTATCCGGGTAGTGGCAGGCCGCGATCATCATTCTCCCTTCCCCGGGCGGGATCTGGGTCAGTCCCCACTCTTGACTGTACAGCATTCCATGCTCCTCTTCAGTCGCGATTCTACCGCAGGCCTCTTGTAGTGCCGGACACGTAGCGAGGGCCAGCAGCGGGGCTTCGCCCGCTTCTTGTAGGTACATGCGGATCACTGATTGCACAATGTCGGTGTTGGTCCCCATGATTATCGGGGCGCTGGGGTGGTCTTGTGGCTCGGGACACACTAAGGCTTCCACTTCCATGGGGTGGTGCTTACCAGTGTTCAGCTGGGGAATGTCCAGATGTACTTTTACCACTCCATCGATGGGATAATCTTCGTGGCTCAACCCCCTCAACCGTAAGGAATCAGCGGATAACAGCGGCAGCCTGTGTAAGTGTTGGTCATAGAAGGGCCGATACACTATGGTCACCTGGGATCCCGTATCCATCAATGCCGAAGCATAGATGCCTTCAATTACTACCCGAACGATGGCAGCGGGTCCGATCCGATTACTCATTGAGGGCTGGGCCACGGCTCCACTGTCCTGGGGAGTACATGGCATAGACTGAGCTGGTCGAGACGCCGTTCTCCATTGGGAGGGGCAGCGCGCCCGAAGGTGTCCCATCTTCCCGCAAGTATAACACTGGATTTGACTGAGGTAGGTATCATTTCGGGCGGGAGGTGAGTTTCGCCCCGACACCGGGCAGGGCCGGGCAGCGGTCGGCGCCTCCGAATCCTCTTTGTCGGGGTCCCCGCTCTCTGATGCCTCGGCTTTAGCTTCTGACTTTTTGGTGTCCTTGTTTCCACCCGACGCCTTCTTCCCGGGGGTTAAGTCACGCCCCAGCAGCACAGTCTCATGCGCTTGGACTCGGTCCATTAGGTCATTGAACGCCAAGGCTTGTCCGGGTACTAGGCAGCCGCTGACACGTACAGACACCGGATGCAGAGGCAGGAGCCCCCTCAATAGCTGGGTAGTGCGCAATCCGTCGGCGTCCACCTTCGGTACCACGCCCTTTCTCACCAGGGTCCACAGATCCAGATGCAGACGTCTAAGGAAGTCAGACACCATTTCCCCCTCTTTCTGGGCCAAAGCATGAAACTTGGCCATCAGGGCATAGACGTTCACAGGGGCTCCATAAGTCTTGGTAAGGCAGTAATTGAGTCCCGCCGCGTCAGCGTCTGGGTGATCGTCCCGATAGCAGTGCACCATGTGGTACGCTGGGGGTCGGAGACATTCCATGATACTCTGCCGACGGACGGCGTCAGTGCAGGACCATTCAGGCAGTACCTGTTCCGTGTGATCCAGCCACTCTTCAAATCCAACTTCTCCCTGAGGCGTGGGTTTGTCACCTGAGAACGCCTTTAACTTCCGGTATTGGTTTGCCTGTGTGGAGTGGTGGATGGCCTCTGCGAGCACAGGAATAGAGGCATTATCCATTAGGCTACTCCCGGCGGGGGAGTAGGCATCTAGTCGGGGCATACCGAGTCTATTTAGTGCGGGCCTCAGGACGGAAGGGGTGAACGAAGTGCCCAGGCCCATTGCAGCAGGCCACCGAGAGTGCAAACTGTTTTCAGGGGTGCGGTCAGAGCCGCTAGTGACGGCACCTAACGAGCTGGGATACCCCCTCTGTGGGGTAGAAGCGGCCAGTGGTTCGTTGGGGTCCACTTGCACTATGGGACAGCGTACGCCGGGGGCCTCAGGTAACAGTAGTACCAAGGGCAGAGCGTCGGGCATATGTCCTGTTCAGTGACATATAATATTTTGCGCCACAACAGGTCCCGATCGTAGTAGTGATCTTGCACTCGGGCAGTGTCCATGAGCGGAAGTTTTCTGACACGGTCCGTCACAGTGCCGAGTGAGAGAACGGCGGGAACATGCCCCAGGCTAAAAACACGTGTCAGGGGAATCTCATGCCGCTGGGCCCACTTGCACACCTCAAGCGGCGAGGGCACAGACATGGTGGAATAACTTGTTGCACAATTGAGAAAAAAAATATAGGGGCACCCCGGGTCTGAATCTCAGCAGCGCCTCCAAATGTAGCCCTTTTTCTGAACACCTTCCTAAGGGACTACTAGTGCTGTACTTAACCTGCGGCTCCAGGAGATATGAGCCTCCGCTAGCTGGGAGCCTGGGGCAAGGGTTCTAGCGCAGCGCCTCCACTTACCCAGGATCCCCGTTACGTAAGATCGCCCTGGGCAAGAAACATACCAACAATGCGTGCAACCAAGTTTACTGTGCATAGGTAACCATATCTTACTCTCTATACAACATCACACATAACTTATATACTTATACTATAACGTTGGAGTCCTTATACTATCGCGGCTCAGCCGCATTCCTAGTGAAATTGTCCCATATAACAGTGGCTCTGCCACGCTCTATAGAGTATTGTCCTTGTAAGAGGTTAGCTAATATACTCAGTCCGCTAGCCACCTGCTAGTGTCACTACAAGAGTTATTCCTAAGGCGGGATCAGCGCCTGATGACCGGTGTTGGTGCACTTGCTTTACAATTGTACCTTCCGGTCACGGCGGTGACCGGTGCCTCTTCGCAAAGGGTCCGTTGCCTCCGCTCGGATCCTCCGGATGTCGTGATGTCCAGCCGTCTGATCCCAGATGACTGTAACTGTCCACAACTCTGTGCGCTGTCCCTGACTAAGGTGACAATTCCTTCCACTATCGGGCGTCCCTGCAGTACAGCAGCCTACTGTGACTCAGGGGAACTTCCTATGGGCCTGGGGAGTAATAGCTGGCATATGCAGGCGGGTCACGGACCCCCTGCACTCACACTACCTCCTCTCGCTCGGTCCCGAGCTCCTCTCCTAGCGTGGTCTCTGCCCCCACGCTTCCTGTTCCTGTTTCCGTAATCCCCGCCCTCTCATTGGCTCCTAGCATCAGGTGATTTTCCCAGAGCTCGCGGGAGTTGCCGTCCATTATCAGAGCCTTTCCTTATTGGCCTGATGTTCGCGCGCTCCCCTTGCGCAGGCGCGACCTCTTCACCTTGTCAGTGTCCTTCGCAATATTGCGCAACAACATGGCGGCACCCTGTATTACCGTGCCGTCGCGGAACCTGCCGTACACACGCACCTGGTTCTAGCACACCCTTACATACAGTACTAAGGTAATGTGTGGAGTGATATTAGCAGGAAGTGGAGGGGGGATTGTAATAATCTTGCCTCTCTGTGTCAATGTATCAAGTTGTGTGCTCCAAGTTTTTCCCTATGGGGATCAGCAATCTGATTTAGGGAGGAGTTGCCTGGCGCTCCTATTATAATGCGATGCATTTAATTGTACGCCTCTGTGCCTCACTTTTTCCTCCTTTTAAAGCTGTGTCAAAAAATCTGCCAGGGCTGAGGTGGCGTAAACCCCAATTTATAAATCTAAGGCTGTGCTTATAGTGACAGCGACGCCGCGTCAAAACAAATGCGTTGCCGCCGTCGCGTGTGCTTATAGTAAGCGCGACGGGTTGGTCGCGATCGCTGGAAGTCATCTCAATTTGATTATTCCATCGACCGCAGCCTGACGTCGCAGTCGCTATAAGCGTAGCCTTACTAAAGCAACAAGATGCTTGACACCGAGTTATCCAGAGTGCTAATCATACTGGTCAACATGTACACGCTTCTTTCAGGGATGTTTGGGATTCAAAAAAATTAAATTACAAAAAAACAAAACATAACAGATTTCAAAAAACTTCTCGACTTGTATTGGGAGGAATTATCTGAAGGGAGACAGCAAAAAAAAATTGATTCCATTCCACCTCAAATACAGTGATTCAATTCCCTCCCATACATAAGGAGAGTTGGTCAGTGTAATGTTAATACATAAACCCAAAAGTACTTTACTTCTCTATGCACATTGTGGGACTGCACCTTTTAAATGCATCACAGGTCACCTAGGCAGTGGGCACTGAAGGGGTTAAAAAAAAAACCGACTCACAAATATCAGCCACTCTTTTTTTTCCACAGAAATAACTTGCAACTAAAAAAAAAAAAAAAACCCAAGTCTTTATTACTAACTGTTTTGTGTTTTACTTGATCCGGATCAGATTAACCAACAGTTACATGTACATTTGTGGGTTACTGCTTTCTTAATAAAGCTATTGGGAAAAAAAAAACTGCGTGACTTGGAGATTCCTTTCATGTCGCCAGCCACAAGATGGCAGAGCTCCGTCGTAAAAAAAAACAAAAAAAAAAAAACGTACTTCTTAATGATTTTTCGCTTCTGTGCGCGGAAAATAAACACATAAAGTTTATTGATAGAATGCGAAGGAAAATAAAAAAAAATTCAACTTGTTGGCGGCAGCGGCAGGAGAGGGACAGCTAGGAAGTGGAGCTATGGCTCTCGCGCACTGACCGTTATTGCGGGGTGAGTGTTCTGTGCGCGCGGGGTCCGGCTGTTGTTGGGCAGAACTGGGGTTTGGCGCCTAAAAAAAGGCAGCTATGTGCTTGGTGTCACTGATGTGGCTTACCCAGTGGGTGACCTTACCCTCTCCAGATCTGCTCTGCCACTTACCTGAGTGACATCTACCAATGGGAGCCCCAGATCATGCTGCCCTCAAATTAATACTGCAGGTGAACACAATAGTGGAATACATAGTTATCTATTTCTCTATCAAGTCGTTGTGCTGAGATTTCAAGGCAGTATGAAACTGAGAAATAAGTGGGCAGAGCTCTTTGAAACCCTAATTTACTAAAGATTTGTGAGTGTTAATCCACAGTGGTTAACAAAGGGTCACGTAGCAAAACAATAATAAAATAACTAAAACAGTCATTTGTGATCTTAAAAAAACGAAATCAATGTTTTTATTCCGTGTTCAATGTAATTCTGATACTGATTGTGTCACAGATTTTTTTTACTTTTTTGGCTAATAATCAGAATTATTTTAAACAAAGAAATGAGAATTGAATATAACTGTATAGATCCAAAGGCACAAAATCCGTCTCATGACAGAAGGATGTACATAAGCCTGTCAGCGTGTGGTCTCCATAAAAACATCGTTTTAACATGAAAGTTACAAATACATGTAAACAAATCGCCTATATTTAACTCATTAAACACAATCACAGCCATTGTGTCGTCAAGAACTAAATCGTGCTACTTTCAGCTATTTGGGATCCCCCTGGTTCCCGACATACAGCGTTCTCCCATTTAGGGGAAACAAAATGGCCTCCAAACCACAGGCCAATAGAACGCTGCAAGGGCTTCCTATTAAATAACCATGGGGCATCAGCCTTTAGAAACTAGGAATATGTTGGGCAGCTTGCTATTTTAACCCCTTTAGTGCCCGAGGGAGCAGCGGCAGCACATTGAAGAGCGATGCATTGCTGGCCCTCGAGGGGATATGTAGTGGGACCTGCAGTGTACTCTGTTCTCTTGTACAAACCCATTGGCCTTTTTAGAAAGGAGGCAAAACCAGGAAAGATAAAATTAGACTCGATTTGTCAAAGAAAATAGTAACCCACTGCTTTCATTGGGTTGTTTTATTTGCTAAATCTCAGCTTTGAACGTGTGTCAGTGTCGGTGTAATTGCCAATAATCCACCAAGACACATTTTAGATGACATTTGGTATGTGCCAAGGTAGGAAATCACGACATAAGTTCATTTCACATTGGTATTGTAATAGTATTTCTATATTATTGAATTTGAAAGCTAAAAATGACAATCCTGTCACCTAAAGAGAACATAAACAAATGCATAAAGTATTGAAAATGTAATGTGTCCAAAAAAAGAAACATGACACAGAATGGATCACTGTTTAAAAAAAAAACAATGCAAGAAATTGTAATTACATTGATGTGATTTCTTTCTCATTCCGTCTAACAAGTGTCGTTTTAACTGTATGGTCCCACTTTAATGTAAGATTTTAACTTTTTTCTTTTCTTTTTTTTTTTTTTAAGCTCCTAGTGAAAGCTTGTGGTTCTTCTGCGTTTCTGTTATTAAGCATGGCGGTGTCAGTGACTGGAAATTTCTTCAGTAGATTAAGGTCTCTGGCCGTCACCTTGGAGAAGGAGACACAGCAGCTTGAACAAGTGTTCAGTAACGAGGAGAGTGGTACGTGTGCTCGCTGGAGGAGCCTGATGAAGGCACAGTCCTAGCAGATGCTCTACAATATAGATTCATTTGATGCTTCCACCCCATAGAAAAGACTCGTCGGTGGACAATCTGTGGTGAAATTGTAATCTGGTTGGCGGGGTTGGGCAATTATTAAACCACCCCAAAATTGTCACAATAACGATATTAATAAATGTATTGCGATAAATATCCATTCGACAGGAAAAAACAGAACTTTTTAGCTTTAACATTTACTACAAGTTGGAGGTGTTTTAGCTTCAACGTTTACTACAAGGTAAACGTGCCTTTTAAATAACTTATATTTTTTAAATCTAGAATACGTCCTCTTGCCATTAAACATCAGAGATGGGGAAAAGGATTAAGGAGGAGGGGGGAAACCGATCCTACGGGGAATGAGAGTGCTGCCATCACCGAGGAGTGCAGAGTAATGGATGGGTGTTTGGGTCCCTTTAACATAACAGAAATTAGTATCTTAAACTGCATGCCACTAATTATCCCTAAGACATCAACGACTCCCATGGGTGACTGATACTAGTATTGTGATAATAAAAAATGGTAATATCGAATAAAATAAATGTTTATCGTCATATTGCTTTAATATCAGTATTTTCCTGGTATTTATGTTCTTAAATAAATTCTCTGTGGAATTTACTGACATTTCTTTAAGGTAGATCAAAAGCAATATTAATAGGGATATAGAATTAAAATTAGCCAAATAAATAGCTGCACCGAGTCAAAAATAAACTGAAGTTCAAATCCTACTATTTATGGTATGCATGTATGCAGCTCTTTACAAAATAGACAGAATACAATTGGTGCATTAAACCTACATCCTCAATAGGTAACTCATGAAAGGAATACCTGCTTTAGAAAACGTACATGTACGTGTTGATGTGGTTTAGAAATAATGTTAGTTTGTTTTTGTTTTTAGTCCCTAAGCCCTATTAAACTACCTATCTTTCATACTGTACCAACACAACACTTTGCATTTTTTCTTTCTAGATCTGGACTATGAGGACGAGTCTCCGATGCGAGTCTTGCACGATCTTCGTTCTGAAATAAAGTCTTTGAAGGTAATATCTCCTGTTTTTATCATTTGTACAATTCCAAAGTACAGGGAAACGGCTTCAGGCGAGGAGAATCCTGCTTGTGCAGCCAACACACCACAGACAAACCATTTCTTCAAAGTGCAGGTCTCCTCAAAGACAGAGTTACAAAGTAGAGCTCTACTCGGAAGTTCACAATGAAGTTTTCCATTTAATGTGACAGCCAAGAACAGTGGAATAACAGTCACATTCAATGGAGAACTTCATTGAGAACTTGAGTAGAGCTCTACTTTATACACGCGTAGTTACAAAAACAGAGGTGTGAATGTGTATGTATGTGTGTATATATATATATATATATATATAGATAGATAGATATCTATCTCTATATCTATCTCTATATATATATCTCTATCTCTCTATCTCTCTATCTCTCTCTCTCTATATATATATATATATATATATATATATATATATATCTCTATATCTCTATATCTATCTCTATATATATATATAAAGCAGAAAGTAGCCGTGTTAGTCCAGTTGCGATAGTGCAGAATAAATGAGTTCTTCAGTATTAGGTGATACCTTTTTTATTGGACTAACAATTTATGTCATAGGACAAGCTTTCGAGAGTTCTCCTCTCTTCTTCAGGTCAGCAATAAATATAAATATAAATACTGTGTAAATCAGTATTGCTGACCTGAAGAAGAGAGAACTCTCGAAAGCTTGTCCTATGACATAAATTGTTAGTCCAATAAAAAAGGTATCACCTAATACTGAAGAACTCTATATCTATCTATCTATCTATCTATCTATCTATCTATATATATATATATATATATATATATATATATATATCTATCTCTATATATATATATCTATCTCTATATATATATATATACAGCTAAACCCCGTTATAACGCGGGTCTCGGGGTCCACCCCGAGACCACCGCGTTACTAACGGGGTCGCGAGAAAAAAAAATGGCCGCCGCGCTTTAGCGCATATTCATCCCGCGGGACAGGAGATGGGAGCGGGCATGTCCCTCCGCTCCCCGCTTCCCCCTGTCACCGCGGGACAGGCCGCGGGGCAGGAGATGGGAGCGGGGATGTCTCTCCTGTCCCCGCTTCCCCCTGTCACCTCGGGACAGGCCGCGGGGCAGGAGATGGGAGCGGGGATGTCTCTCCTGTCCCCGCTTCCCCCTGTCACCTCGGGACAGGCCGCGGGGCAGGAGATGGGAGCGGGGATGTCTCTCCTGTCCCCGCTTCCCCCTGTCACCTCGGGACAGGCCGCGGGGCAGGAGATGGGAGCGGGGATGTCCCTCCTGTCCCCGCTTCCCCCTGTCACCTCGGGACAGGCCGCGGGGCAGGAGATGGGAGCGGGGATGTCTCTCCTGTCCCCGCTTCCCCCTGTCACCTCGGGACAGGCCGCGGGGCAGGAGATGGGAGCGGGGATGTCCCTCCTGTCCCCGCTTCCCCCTGTCACCTCGGGACAGGCCGCGGGGCAGGAGATGGGAGCGGGGATGTCTCTCCTGTCCCCGCTTCCCCCTGTCACCTCGGGACAGGCCGCGGGGCAGGAGATGGGAGTGGGGATGTCCCCTCAGGTCGCCGCTTACCTCAGAACCATGCTGCCTGCATGGAGGTTGTAGCGGGGGGTTTCTTCTCCCCACCGCTGTCCCCGGTGCTCCCGCTGCCTGCGCGGGAGGAGGGGGGGGAGCGGGTGGTGGTGCTGGTCGCGGCCCGTCTGTGTAGAGTGAGAGAGTGTGTGTGTATGTATATATGGGAGAGAAAGTGTGTGTGTGTATATGGGTGTGTGAGTGTGGGTAAGTGTCTGAGTGTGTGTGTAAGTGTGTGTGAGTGTGTGTGAGTGTCTGTGAGTGTGTAAGTGTGTGTGAGTAAGTGTGTGTGAGTGTGTGTGAGTGTGTGTGAGTGTGTGTGAGTGTGTGTGAGTGTGTGTGAGTGTCTGTGAGTGTCTGTGAGTGTCTAAGTGTGTGTGAGTGTGTGTGAGTGTCTGTGAGTGTGTAAGTGTGTGTGAGTGTGTGTGAGTGTGTGTCTGTGAGTGTCTAAGTGTGTGTAAGTGTGTGTAAGTGTGTGTGAGTGTGTGTGAGTGTCTAAGTGTGTGTAAGTGTGTGTGTGTGTGTGTGTGAGTGTCTGTAAGTGTGCGTAAGTGTGCGTGAGTGTGCGTAAGTGTGTGTGAGTGTGCGTGAGTGTGGTCAGTGTGTGTGCAGTGTGTCAGTGTGAGCAATGAGCAGTGTGTGTGCAGTGTGCAGTGTGTGTGCAGTGTGGCAGTGAGCAATGAGCAGTGTGTGTGCAGTGAGTGTGTGCAGTGTGTCAGTGTGAGCAATGAGCAGTGTGTGTGCAGTGTGCAGTGTGTGTGCAGTGTGGCAGTGTGAGCAATGAGCAGTGTGTGTGCAGTGAGTGTGTGCAGTGTGCAGTGTGTGTGCAGTGTGGCAGTGAGCAATGAGCAGTGTGTGTGCAGTGAGTGTGTGCAGTGTGTCAGTGTGAGCAATGAGCAGTGTGTGTGCAGTGTGCAGTGTGTGTGCAGTGTGGCAGTGTGAGCAATGAGCAGTGTGTGTGCAGTGAGTGTGTGCAGTGTGCAAAAAAAAAAATGTAAAAAAATTTTTTTAAAAAATTTTTTTTTTTTTTTTTTTTTTTTTAAAAAAAAACGGGAGCCACGGGAAAACCGCGTTATAACCGAATCGCGGTATAACGAGGCGCGTTATAACGGGGTTTAGCTGTATATATATATATATATATATATATATATATCTCTATATATATATATATCTATCTATATATATATATATCTATCTATATATATATATATATATATATATATATATATATATATATATATATATATCTATCTCTATATATATATATATATCTATCTCTATATATATATATATATATCTATATATATATATATATATATATATCTATCTCTATATATATATATATATATATATCTATCGCTATATATATATATATATATATATATATATATATATATATATCTATCTCTATATATATATATATATATATCTATCTCTATATATATATATATATATCTATCTCTATATATATATATCTATCTCTATATATATATATATATATATATCTATCGCTATATATATATATATATATATCTATCTCTATATATATATATATATCTATCTCTATATATATATATATATATCTATCTCTATATATATATATATATCTCTATATATATATATATATATCTATCTCTATATATATCTATATATCTCTATATATATATATATCTCTATATATATATATATCTCTATATCCATATGATATGTGGAGGGGCTGTAATCTCCTACTGTTTCATGCTGAGCACTTTTATTATAAGGGGAGGGGGGTGTACAGTTGCTATTTTTTGCCCAAAGCATTTACGACATTGATATAACATTTTGTTTGACATTATTTAATTTTTTTTTAAGGGCGATATCGAAACCACTGTTGACATTTTTTTTACGAAAGGTCAAGAAATTGCTGCTTTTCTGAAGGTTTGCAAAGTGTTGCAGCAGAGAACAGCTTCAGATGTTCAACAAGTGAAAGATGCTTTTCAGAAATATGGATATAAACCTCTTGACATTGGCAATTCAGGTATTTTTTGTAATAAATATGTTTTATTTAACATTTAAACATAACGCTTGTTTTGTTATTAGGTCTTTGTGCGATTTTGCAGATTCTTGATTAGAGCAGCAATGGGGAATTTTTTTTTTTTGTAATTTTATTTATAAAATGTTTTACCAGGAAGTAATACATTGAGAGTTACCTCTCATTTTTAAGTGTGTCCTAGGCACAGAGTTATGAAGGTTACAACTACATGGTTACATTAGGTGAACAGGGTTATACATTATATATAAAAACATTGCATGAACAGTTAAAGATAAAATATATTATAGGCGTATGTAACAGTTACAGACCAGATTAAAATATGAGACAGCTTTAGTTTTAAACTTAGACTGGTGGTTGTGAGACAGATAGATTGTTCCAGTTTTGGGGTACACGGAAAGGAGGAGCGGCCGGATACGTTGTTGAACCTTGGGGCCATGAACAGTCTTTTGGAGTCAGATCTCAGATAAGTGCTGCATGTGGTAGGGGTGAGGAGCTTTTCAGATAGGCGGGTAGGTTGCCCAGAAAGTATTTCAAGGCAAGACAGGAAAGATGAACTTTGCGCCAAGACTCTAGTGATGATCATTCTAATTATTGGAGCATTTCGCAGTGATGTGTTGTAGTTGCATTGGAGAACAAAACGGCATATTGAATTGTAGAGGGTATCTAGTTTGCTAAGGTGAGTTTGGGGTGCTGTACCATATACTATGTCCCCATAGTCTATAATTGCCATTTGCTGTGCGATGCGCTTTCTGACCAGCAGACTTAGGGAGGATTTGTTCCTATAAAGTACACCTAGTTTGGCATAGATTTTGTATGTCAGGGTATCAATGTGCATCCCAAATGTTAAATGGGAGTCAAACCATATGCCCAGGTATTTGAAACTAGTGAAAGGGGCTAGGATGGTATTGAGCTACGGTTATACCAGCTCCGCCTGGGTGTGCGCGCGATCTCGTGACGTCATCATTGCGATGCGTCCGATCAGCATGTGCACTGCAGGCAGAAGGCAGCCGGAGGCGACAGGGAGGCGCGTCCGTGAGCGGTTCGCCCTCATTGGCTGAACCGCTCACGTGACGTGGCCGTCGCCTGATGAAAACAAATTCCCAGGTCTGCCCTCCTGTCTGTTGCTTTGCAGCCCCTGTCTGCGTGCGCGTCGCGCTAGGTATGTACACTTTAATTGTATTATTGCAAGTTGATTTTGAGCTGCGCGACGCCGCCGGCCGCTTTGGGTATAATCACGGCCTTAGAGTTGGTTCTTATCCGAAGCTCTGTCATTGGTAGCTTCAGAAGTTTAGCCTTGTTCCCAAATACCATTGTTACAGTCTTGTCCGTGTTTAAAAACAGTTTGTTTTGGAAATCCAGCTTTTGAGTCTCAAAATGGCAGTGCTAATTATTTTACAATGCTGTTGGTATCTACGTTAGACTCACAAATATTAGTTGCAGTCCCCTACATTTTTTTTTTATTATTATTAATTTGTGTGTTCTCAGTTGAAGCTTTTTTTCTTTAAAATGTACTTTTTATATATGCATTCTTTGTTTTACTCTTGAATTCTCTGACTCCTCGATTTTCGAAGAAACGACTTTTAAAGACGTAAAAATGTCCCTATAAAAGCGATGCTAATTATTTTTCTGGAAAGTAAGTAGAATCCTCAAAACGGATAGAAAAATAAAAACCAATATAGAAAGCATGAGAAGTGATCTGCTAAAAGGCCCCAGCAACAAAAATGCTTTTAAAAGAGTATGTAGAGTCCTTTTTAATCCGTGTGGTGGCAGATGGCCTTGTACACATATGTTAGTAATGTAGCTGATTTGCTAAATAAAATAAAAATCGGACAGGTATTTTTAAGGTGTGTGTGTGTGTGTGTGTGTATATATTTTTTTTAAACTTGACATCTCCATAATAAATGCTTTGGAGGCATTTTATAATTTTTATCTTGTCTTTCGGTGATGAGATGGTCCTCAATTTTACAGATCATTTTATTTTGGGGTTTTTTTCTGTTTGATTTGTAAAGTAGTTATGATGCCGTTATTAGTCAATCCTATAATTGGCTGATATGCTGGTATTCAGAGAGCCCAACTGAATGCATCAATTTTTCAAAAAATCATTTTTTTTGCGTTGGTTTTTATAAGAGTGATTACTTCTCTCTAAGGAAGTCAGGTACACTGCTAAATTGATTAATAAAATGTTTTCTTTTAAAACCGCCAAATAGGACTGCATGTTTTTAAAGTATGTTCAAAGTGTACATTTTTCTACTGTATTCTCTTATATGCTTGTTCATTGGTGTTCCTCATTCAAAATGTGTTTAATGAGCATAGAAAAACTAAACATTTTTGCAAAGCTAGTGATCTAGACCAGGGGTTCTTAACCAGAGATGATTTCACCCCCAGGGGGTGATTGAAGGGGGTTCAAGGGTTGATTGAGAAGGTGCTTGGATTTGTTAAAGATTTAGTCTAGATTCTAGACCAGCGGTACGCAAACTGGGGGGGGGGCGCGAGACTGTCTGCGGGAGGTGCTGGGTTTACAGAGGCCCCACGTGCTTCCCGAAGTCACTTAAATTAAGTGCCGGGGAAGCGGTGAAGGCCTCTGTAAACCTCACTTATCTTGGCTCCGGCGGCTTCTTAAATGTGTCGCCATGGCGATGCGGCATCAAATGACGCCGCATGGTCATGACGTCACATTGCCATGGCAACGTGACATCATGCCGCCGCCGAAGCAAAGGTAAGAGGGGGGCGCGAAGAGAGGAGAACTGCCGGCAGGGAGGCGCAGGGAAAAAAGGTTGCGCTCCCCTGTTCTAGACTAAAATGGTAAACCTGTTCCTTTGACAATTCCACTATTTAATGAGCCCCTGCAGCTTGATTCAGATGGGAGTGTACATGCCAGTTAACAAAAATGCACATTGGACTCCCGAAGCTTTGATGCTTTCGCTTCAATTTATGAGCGACTTTTTCAATAAGCATGTTGTCTTTATGTTATTAATGTGTCTGCCTTTTCATTATGACTTTCATTACTTTGAAATGTAGCAGAAAGTGAGAACGATGACCAGAGCCCTCATAAGTCTGACCCAGAAGACATACCACCTCTGCCTGCATTGGAGAAGCCGTCAACCTCTTGGGATCTGTTGCACCCCCCACAGCTCTCTGACTTTGGTCTGTCTCACTACCAGTTCCCTTCAGCGTGGGGGTCACTGGCTAATAAAGTACCCACAAAAACCTCACTGGAGGAGAATGCCACGAACGTGTTAAAGGCTCCCACCGATATCCTTCCATTCAATGTGGCCAAGACCCCAAAGTGTGACCTGAGGCTGGAAGACGACTTTCCGCAGATAGAGAACTTTGGCGTTAGTGACTATAGTACGAATCTGAATGATGATTATACAATGGCGCTAATCAACAAGAAAATGCAGAAGAAGGGAAAGTAAGTTTTAAAGAGGACCACAGAAATGTGACCAGATGTCTGTGTTAATACAGTGAGTCTGGTATATGGCTAAATTGAACGACTTACACATATATATATCTATATAGATATAGATATAGATATAGACAGTGGTTGACAAATCACCAAAAAATCTACTCGCCACCTAGTACCAAACGTGTGCAGCTTGGGCCAATATTTACTCGCCCGGGGGTTAAATCCACTCGCCCGGGGCGAGCAAATGTATAGGTTTGTCGAACACTGGATATAGATATAGATATATACGACTGTATTGAACGACTTGCAGATATATAGAGAGACAACTGTATTGAACAACTTGCAGAGATATCTCTGCATCTCTGCAAGTCGTTCAATATATATATCTACCTACCTATCTATCTATATCTCCTCTCTCATATTGTTGGATATTTGTAATAAAAATATGACACCATATAAACATTTCCTGGCAATATTTGTAAACGCTGTTATCAGACATTTCGGTTGATGTTACAGTTCTTATCTTTGCCTTGTCCTGTCCCGTCTTCCTAATTTGGTTATTTTTCATGCGGGGGGGGCCTCTCGTAAGTGTAAACAGGAAAATTGTCCAACTGCAAATTCTTTATAAATACTTATACTTGCCTTTATTTTTTTGTGAAGGCATCAATTCCTTAATTTTAACTTGTCAAAACATAATATTGTGGGCCATATTTACTAAGCGGTCTTCTGCTAAAACACTCCTTCCACCGCAGGATTACACCATACTGTCCAATGAATTGAGTGGGCTGCAGGGTGTCTTCCAGTAGACATAGCATCACCTAAATAGTATTTACATATATTTATTTTAATGCAACCAAGCAATACTACCCTATTTATAATATAAATAACCATTTCCAGTAATAGTCACCAAAGGAAGGTTGTTTATCCCAATGTATTGAAGCAAACTACTCCAGAATATACATTTTTCCAGTAATAAACCGATATCCAAACAATCTCGGCTTGAGACTTAAAATTTGGAAAATGTCAACATTTTTATGCTTTCTTTTTTTTTTTTTTTAAATAATATATAAACACTTCATTCAATGTTCCTATTTAGTGTGCCTGAAAATGCTGCTAAAGAAATACATTCTGAAGAAATATGTCCATCAAGAGACTTGAAAAACATACTAGCTACACCAGCACACGGGTCTCGGAGAGCTGGTAAGTTGCCATGTAACCAAAATGGCATTTGGTTCAACAATTATACTGTTTTTTATAATTATAGTACTAAATAATTTCTTAGGTTGTTTTTTTGGGGGTGCGGGGGGGCTTGTTTTTTTTTTTTTTTTTTTAACACCAGGCAGATTATATTCAGTTCTAAAGTTTAGCTCTCCAAATCTCATATCAAATACATAATCAAGTGCATGAATACTAAAATTGGTGGAAAGTCCATATACAACATTTAGTTATTACCACGGTATTGCCATTTCCTGGGTGCCACGGTTGCAGCGAGATCATGCTCCACCCGGGGAAGGGTGTCTGGAAGCTCAATCAGAGACGGGGGCCTACACAAGGCAGTTTCCAATGTTTGAACTGGCTCTCCCTAACACGAGTGCCCCTTCCACAGCGACTAGAGTGCTGGCTCCGGGGGAAGGGAAATTAGCCACTGCAAAGGACCCCGGCTTTAAGGGACCATTGCTCTGGCTGCCATGGTGGTGGCTTTTTAAAGCTTTGCCTGGTAGTCCTCGTGGCATCATCGCTGCCACTAAGAAATTGAGCGCACAACGTTTCAATACACTATTGCGGTCAAGAAAATGCACACTGTACAATCCACAGCACTACAGCGTGATATGGCTGGGGGCGCAGAAATATTTTGGCACAGGGGCCGACTGTTCCAACCCCCCTCAGCATGTTTAGTGGATATGTATTGCAATAAAAGTTGTGGCAATGCACTCCTTGGTAATGTTATTTGTGAGCATTTTTTTTTTAGTTATTGCCAACCCGAGCTTGCATATCTAATTACTTTGATAGACCTAATTAAAGTAATGTTTTCTTGGGAGGGATTGTACATATG
This sequence comes from Ascaphus truei, assembly GCF_040206685.1. NCBI lineage: Eukaryota > Metazoa > Chordata > Amphibia > Anura > Ascaphidae > Ascaphus > Ascaphus truei. The sequence continues at coordinate 377,634,797 of NC_134485.1, forward strand.
AATAATCTCATTGTCGGAGGAAAACCTTTTGTTCATGGGCACGGAAGCCTCGTCTAAGATGTATAGTCTTGTTAGGAGAATTTGCCAGCAGAGAAGTGCTCAGCACTTGTACAAGGAGAGAGAGACGGCAGGCCCGTGGTGGCTGACAAATGTTGTTAACAATAAGATGAACTTTAACCCCATGGTCTCCTCTCTGCAATACACTGCAGTCCTCTCTGGCCCTGGAGGGTTTAAACTTTGTGCTGGGGTCTCCTCAAATATTCTGGCTTTAAAGCTTTTATTTTCCCTAGTCCTTTGCATAAACACTGCTAGGTTAACGTGTTCCAGGAGAGAAGATTCACATCCTGACAACTGGATAAAAATGGGCCTTAAAAAGCGATTTGCAGCGATGCGGTTTAGATGGACATTACGCTTTCAGTTGTGTTAACAAAAAACACTAAGGCTTCCGCAGCTGTGCGACGATTGTTATGGATTCCGTCAAGTTGTAACACTTCTCCCCAAGGCAGAATTGTGAACGCACATGTTGGAAATGTGTTTATTTTTTGTGCTTTTTTTCCCCTTCATTTTAGACACGGCCCGTGTAAACTCTCCGCTCCCGCCAGTGTTCTGCACCCCGGGTTTGAAGGTTCACAAGAAAGAGAGTGCTCTGTTTGTGGAAACCCTACCGAGTAAAGAGCCGCCTGTGACGGATCACGTTGCTACTCCAACCGTACCCAACTTTGAAACAAACTGGCCAAAGAGTAATGCTGCGGTAAGAGGGGGAAGGGGATATGAGAAAACTATGGCCAGTGATTTAAACTCTTCACTGCTACAAGGGCCAACAACCCACTGCTTTATACAGCCACTGTGGCTGAAGAAATACATACTGGTGTCTTGTTGCAAAATGTATTTTCGGATTAATGTTTAATGCTTTCTATGTGGTATTTGTAAACTTTGTATTCTGAAGTCTAGGGTGTTTTATTACTTCGTCGATCTCTGCCTTCTTTTTTCTTACCCTGTTCCCCCCCACTGTGTTTTGGAGTGATGAAGTGAAGATTGACAATTACCGTCGCTCTCTCGTACTGTATTGTATGTCTTTATTTATATAGCGCCAAAAGTGTACTCAGCGCTTCACACAGAATACAGTACAGAGAATTGTAATTATACAATAAGTGCAGCAAAATCAGACAATAGGAAAGGAAATCCCTGCCCCGCAGAGCTTACAATCTAAGAATCTCATTCTAGAGAGTTGATCAAAGGACAATGATTAAGCCCATTCAAAAATAAAAAGTAACATGCCCTGGCTCTGCACAGCCATTGGCTCCAGACTTCCTGTTAGTGGTAACACAAAAGCATTACAAAATTATTGTCAAATATTTATACCTCTTAATTTCTTTTATGTATGTTTTGACGACAAAAAAAAATCTAAATACCTAGAAAAAAATATGTGAAATGTGTAATAAAAAGACCATTTCACAAAATGTTCCACATTAGCAGAGGTAAAGTGCTAATGTCCAGTGCAAGTAGATTTAAGGAGAGCTTGCTGGGCTGATTTCTTTTATGTATGTTTTGTTGGTATTTTATGTTTGAAACTGTTTTGCTTGGCATAGGGGTGCCAGAAAGCAATAGGCTACCTGGGTATTTGCCATTTTGTCAGTTACTTTTTGTGTCAATGTGACGAACTATTTCAAGGAGTCCTGTTTTGACCTGAGAACATGCTTTCTGCAATGGTGTCTCTTTACACTGGCCCTGATTGGAAGCTGTCCATTTTTGTTTGATATTGTGTTTTTGGTTTTAATAAGAAGCTGCAATTTTTTAATACAAAATATTTTCAGAAATAATGTATACTTGCACCATTTAAAAAATAGTGTGTGTGCCAAGCATGTGCATTTTAAGTGAAACTTTTTTGTTTTTTTGTCCCTGTTTTGTCACAGAAATTGTATTGGTGATGGTGCTGTTTTTTTATTAAAAATCAAAACACAATTTCGGTGACAGCACAAAAGTTTCACTTAGAACGCGCGTGCTCTGCACACACACCGTTTTAGCTATTTGCACTTCTATATTTATACTAACTGTGAATTCCGTGTGCGCGCGCAAGACACTGTGTGCGCGACTCTGTATAGAGGGGGCCCATCTGTGCAGCGCAGAGTTCGGTGTGGGCCAGGCATTGGAAGGGGTCCAGGCGGCTGATTATGGAACTTGCGGCTGACCTCTGGGGTCCTGCACATGCGCTGGGCGGGCCTGCGTGCTGGCTGCGCATGGCGCCGGCCGCACCTGTGCACGGCGCCGCCACTGCACGTGTGGCGAGCCCGGCCGTCACTGCGCATGTGCGGCGAGCCCGGCCGCCGTATCGCTGGCTCCAAACTCTGTGCGTTGGAAGTGAGGGAAGCGCTTTGAGGTCTGCGGGTGTGGCGCGCACAAAGTGCGGACTGGAAGTCTGAGGGAAGCGCTTTGAGGTCTGCGCATGCGTGGGTGTGGCGTGCGCACGGTTGCGCGCACAGTAGTAGCGTAACGTCACTTCCGTCGTGGAATTATGTTACAACACAAAGGATTTTTTCTATCAAAACTCTGTACGTGCCAGCAAGGAAGTTTCCAGCCCTAGTGGTAAGCAGTACTGTTGATTCTCCTTGAATGTCTACAACAGGGGTGAGCAACTCCAATGCTCAAGGGCCATCAACAGGCCAGAGTTTAAGGATATCTCTGCTTTAGCACAGGTGGCTCAGTCTTTGATTGAACCACCTGTTATGATGCAGTGAGATCCCTAATACCTGGCCTTTTGGTGGCTCTTGAAGACTGGAGTTGTCCGCCCCTGGTTTACAAAAAGACAAGAGTCTCCATTATGTTCGTTGTCAAACATGGATGATTTTTATTCGGCAGGCAAAGCCAATGAACGTCACAGAAACAATGTTGAGACTGGATGTTTCGCACAAGCTGTACTTTGAGGACCCTGCTCCACTCGTTTTAAGCGCTGATAAATATTCTGAAGATCCAGCACAAATCTCCTCTCCCCCCAAGACGAGGGAATACTATATTGCAACTCCTCCGCGGCCGGAAATGACCATTTCTTTAACAGAAGACATTTTTAAGGTATCTCTATCCTTCTTTAAACTTATTTAAGCATTCAATTGTGCTGTAAAACACACATGGCTCTAATATCTGAAAGAACGCAGAGAGGTCACAGGCACACTGTAATAGCAGCAATATAGATCACTTGCCGGTGCTTTTGGTGCTTGCTGGTGCTTCTGGTGCTTTTGGAGATGGGGAAGATTCTGTACTACCCCAGAGAGATCACGAAGTAGAAGGAAAACATCCAGGCACACGGTCTTGCAAAAAAGTTGATTTAATGGCAATACCAACGTACCAACGTTTCGACCACATTAGCAGTCTTTGTCTAATATCTGAAAGGCTATCAGTTTAGTACAACACAATGCTTTGTTATCCTGCTCCGGAATGACGGGGGGGTTGGAAAAAGCTGCTGTGAAATGGTTTTGTAAGGATGTTGCCTTCGAACCACTCATGTCTCTAATTTCAGCTCTATTTATTATCCATGTGAGAAATCGAAGTTATGGCTGATCAGGACTATTTGACTCACTTTGTCTATTTTCTGTTTGCTGTAAAATCATTAACTCTACCAGATTCATGTAGATTTCCTGTGGCAAGCATTTTTTTTTTTTTTTTTTAGTCAAAAAACATTTGTAGATCACTTCTTCTGCAAGGATGAACCAATACACAATATTTAATACTGCAATAAACATTGTGGTTAATTACAACAATGTATCATTCTCGGTTTTGCTGAGACACCACCTCAAGGTGTTGGTAAACTGTAACTATCTGCAGCTAAAAAATTAAGTGATGTAAAAGATTGAGATGCATTTACTTGCTCATTTCTTCTGGTGAAGCTCGTTTTTAAAATTGTTTTTTTTTCCCTCCCCCCTATAAAGAATCATATGAATCCATCCTCTCCCCCTAAGATGTCCGAATATAAAAAGCTGTTTTGGACGCCGCCACGCCCTGAAATGACATCCTGCATAACAGAGGATGTTTCACAGGTTTTATTCTTATACTTTTTCCATAGTATTTCATGCATTTTTGGTCAATGCCATGCATCTAGCATTACAGAAACTTCTTACTGTCAGATTCCCAAGTAATGTTTAACATTTTCTGTAGTTTAAAGTTCTGGTAGCCGTATGAACCCTGGAGCAATATAACTCTGTAGGTTGTGACACCATTTAGGGGAGCAACATTAGGGGTAATCGTAGATGTAATTTATGGTAAATAAATCTGTGAGGTTTCAAAAGCTCTGCACACACGGTGTGCGAAGAGTACTTTGTGGCGACATCAGACCAGCTAAATCCAGTGTCTGTCTCAAAGTGCTACAATGGTAGATATTCAAGTTTTAAACATGGTGTAAGCATAATAATAGAGCAGAGGGGTAAATCTGGAGAAAAGACGCCAGGCTTTCCATATGCATTTACGACTTTCATTTAATGTACCCCAAAAGATATGGAAGAAATTAGGGAAATGGTATTTCAATATATTTTGGCAAAATATTAGGGACTTTGGTTAGAAAATAAATAAGGATTGTTAACTTGAACACTTTTTCTATTGCAGACATTCTCTCAGTATTGTGACAATAAAACAAAGCCATCAGACATGGTGTGGGGACACCAAAAAAGCATCTCTTCCGGGTTTGGAAAGGTGAACACAGAGCATAATGACAAAGAAAACAGGTGAGCATGAACAGCTTGCTTTTACCTATTGTATATACTGTACTGCACATTGCAGAAGAATTTTTTTTTGTCCACCACCATATACTGTACTGTACACTGACACCTGTCTTCAAAACACCAGCTGGACCATGTTTTTGGGACATTCACATGTAACATTTAAAGATGCAGAGTAATGCGTTGCAGGCCCCCATGGCTGCAAAGGGTTTAATAAGGCTGTGTCTAGGGGAGTACCCTTCCTCACCTTGCATCTCGAACTGTAGTATAACCTACGGTTCCCAGGATTAATGACAACTTGTTACGGTTTCCATAAGAGTTGTAACATTGGGAAATACTATCATTTATAGTCCATGTTTCCTAATTGTCCGCAAACTGTCCAACAAAGGCAAGAGGTATACCCGCATTTAATGTAGTCTTGTCAGGTTGCAATTTAACCTAAAAAGAATATCTAAAACATACATTTTAATATTTTTGTTCTCTTTTGCATTTGTGCAAACTGAGGGCTCCTTTTTTTCGGAACAGTCTCCTTGCTACGACAGATAAGTGCAGAAAATAAACTACTGTATGTTTAATAAATAGGGCCCACTTGTCTGTTATTGCATGCTTCTGTGTAGGCAGAAAAGGACATTACAGGGATGGAAAAAATACTTTGACAGAATTTGTAATTGCCAGGCAAAATTCGTTTTCCTACCACACAAATACAATTTAAAAAAATGCATCAAATACAACCACATACTTCAAATGATCTCTTGTATTGTACCATGCTGAACACAATCCCCTCTTCACCCAACCTGCACACAATCATGCCTCCTTCCCCTGCGCTTTTTTCACCCTTCTCCCTACACTCCTCCCGGACACATTCCCCATACTACATTTCCTTCTCATGCACACACTAGCCCTATCACCCTCCATCCGCATGCATACATCACCCCCTTCTCATGGACATGATCAGGCTGGCAGCTAGATCCTCGGCATATACTATAGGTGCTTATCTCTTCGGAGAACGAGGTTGCCAGGATGCAAGATCGTATAGACCAGGGAGAGCTTATAATCAGAATTTAAGTCACAACAACAGCAAGCCTCGGGCCGTGGCTGCTCTGGTCAGCCTGCTTCGCGGTGGACCATCAAGAAGCAAGACACCTGAAGGAGATGACCCTAGTCCAGAGTACAGTGCAGGTTGGGGGAAAACTGGTGGGATTTTTGGATCGCTGGGCCCAAATAACGGCAGACTCCTGGGTTCGGCAGATTATAGCCATGGGGTATTCCTTGGCGTTCCTGAAAATGCCAGGATTTCGCTTCAAGGAATCGCATCTCTCAAAAAATCCGGATAGGAACCTGGCTTTGAAAGAGGTGGTTCACAATCTGTTGCTCAATATGGGAATTGAGCCAGTTCCACCTCAGAGAGGCATGGGTTTTTATTCGGCCCTGTTTCTAGTGCAGAAAGCATCCGGGTCTTAAATAAATGTCTTATCTGGCACTTCAAGATTGAGTTCTTAAGGACAGTCATAGCAGTAATGGAAAGTGGAGCCTTTCTAGCCTTTATAGATTTAAAGGATGTTTATCTCAATATTCCAATAAGAGAATCGCAGAGGCGGTTCCTGAGATTCTATCTAGATGGCTGTCACTACCAGTTTCCTGTACTTCCCTTTGGATTGGCCACAGCACCCAGAGCCTTCACAAAGGTAATGTCTGTGATTGCAGCATTGGGACAAAAAGGTGTTCTTGTAGTGTCATGCTTGGATGAGTGGCTGATCAAGGCCATCAGAGCAAGTTGCCAAAGATCATGTGCGCATAGTGCATGATGTTTTAATAGACCACAGGAGGTTTATTAACCTAAGAAAAGCAGGCTTGTACCAGCTCAGATCCTTCAATTTTTAGAAGTCGTGTTCGACACAAGAAAAATTTTTTAGTCTCACTCCCGACCTCCAGGGTCCACAGGATTGCGAAGGTCTGATTTTTGTTCATAAGTCTCACCAGACCATCAAGAGTACAATTCATGCACACAATAGGGCTTCTCAATTCAGTCACAGGCACAGCGCCTTAGTCCTTACTTCATCTCAGACCACTTCAAGGAAATTCTCAGTTTGAGGACACCAAGATTTCACGCGCTTGTTACCAAGCACAAAGCTCCGCTTACACTGATGGACCTCACTTGCGCACGGGCAAGTCTTTTATACCTCTGGTCTGGACAGTATTGAATACTGACACAAGCCTCTCAGGTTGGAGTGCGGTTTTTCGGGATCAGGTGATTCAAGGACTCTGGTCGCATCAAGAAAGTCAGCCAATCAATCTATTGGAGGTTCGAGTGATATTCTATGCCATTCAGGGTCTTCAGGCCACATTGAAGTGTTCCCTGTTAAGGATTCTATCTGACGTCCCTGCAGTAGCCTATAAACGAACAAGTGGGAACAAGGAGTCTGAATGTTCTTTCAGAAGCTTCAGAATAATACACCAGTTGGAGAAAGAGATTCCATGTATCTCCGCAGGCTACATTTCAGGTGTCTAGACCTTTTTATAATTTCTGTTTCTCAGCGGGCACTCCATTCACCCAGGCGAATGGGAAAGTACAGGTGTACGTGTCAAGGGGGCACAACCCGAAAGCCATAGCCAGGGATGCTTCTTCGATCACTTGGGATTTCAATCTGTTACACTTCCCCATTCCCTCTGCTAAAGAGCTTCAGTACAGGAGCTGTGGGTTCTTCTGATTTCTGTATTATTGAATTGAGGTCTGCTTGCTTCCCCAATCTTCTGCTTCGTTCCTCCGTGGGATCTGAATCTGGTGCTACAGCAACTTCTCCTTCTACCTTGTTTGAGCCAATACACGAGCGCCCTATGAGATTACTCACAATTAAAGTAGTTTTTCTAGCGGCAATTACTTACAGCACGTCAAGTTGGAGGGCTCCAGGCTTTGAGTCGCGACCCATTTCTTTCAAATACACCAGAATAGTGTTAAGGACTGTCCCACTTCAAAATTTCATATCAATCTGGATATTATCGCTTCCTCGCTTTGTCCAAACCCTACTTCTGACAAAGAACAACACAATCTGAATGTAGTTAGGGCTCGAACAACATATGTGCAAAGGACTGATAGTATTAGGAAAAACTCTAAGTTGTTTTGTCCTTTATGATGGACCCAGAAAGGGTCAAGCAGCCTCCGTAGCTTCTATATCTAGATGGGTTAAGGCAGCTAAATTTGAGGTATATGGAATAGCAGGAGAAAATCCTTCTGTTGGGTTGAAGGCCCACTCTGTTAGGGCTGAAAAAGACGGTCCTGTATGGGCAGAAAAAGCTCAGGTAATGGGCAGAAAAAGTTCATGGGCAGAAAAAGCTCAGGTCTCTGGCCAGGAAATTTGGAAAGTGTTAACCTGGTCTTGACACATTTGCCGAGCATTACTGTCTGGGTTTTCATTCATCAGCGAATGTGAATTTTGCAAGAAGGGTGCCTCAAGCAGTTGTTCCAACTGTGGAAAGAAGTACTGCCTCCAAACAACCTAGGGCTGGGGTGCGCAATTTTTCCCCGCTGCGCCCCCTCTTTCCTGATCACCCTGGCAGTGGGCACCATTGGGGTTAATCCCTTCTCACTTTAGGTAGGACAGGAAGTAGACTTTTGCAGGTAGACCATATAAGGCCCCTCCCTCTACCTGCACACTAGTCTTTTTCCTGTCCTCACAGCTAGGTGTAGGATTTGTTATTTTTTAAACAGGGCTCACCTACTGCACTTTGTGCAGAGAACCAGGGTCTCAACCTCTCTCCCCTGAAGCTCCGCGGTGCGCCCTGCGGGGGGCAAGTCGGAGACCCCTTAGAGTCGGGGGTGCCCCTGTTGGGTGGGGGGAAACGGCTGCAGCAGGAGGAACTTAGTGCAATGCCCAAGACACGAGGCGCACAATGCTGCAGCAGGGACCAATGGAGGCCCAGACTCACCGCATAAGCGCCAGTACGCTGCGGTAAAGTACCCGGCAGCCCGCCACAGCGGAAGGGGGAGCAGCAATAGCTGCGAGCGGAGGAGCTCTGAGACCGCAACAGCGTGACAACGCGGCGGTACTACCCCAGGAAGCTGCGGGAAACCGAGAAGGTTCAGAGGACCGCAGGATACTGCGGGGAAGGGTACAAGGCACGTAGCCGCTCGGGAGCGCGCGCGTGCAGGCCGGCAGGTGCGTGCAGGGACACGCGAGCCGTGCGGGTGCACGAGCACAAGCACTGGATGACGTCACGGATGCGACGGCCACACGTGGATGTGTGAGTGAAGCTGCAGCATGGAACGCTCAGCAGGGAGAAGCCAAGTGCTGGATATGGATGCAAAACTGGAAACACCCAAAACATCAGTTCCCAAGACTGGGTGAGTCCTTAGTTTAGTTCTACAATGGGAAAAAAGAGATGGTATATATATATGCATTAGGGTGTATGTTTAGCATTTATTTTGTTTTTATAATTTAGTGCGTTGGTTACCCTCCCAGAAGCGGAATCTTCTAAGGGGGCTGGGGAATCCCTGCAACATAAAAGTAAAGGAAAAGTTACTAAAAAAACGAAGTGGTGTGCAGCTTGTGAGAATCCAGCTGTTATAGGAAAGAAATTATGCAAAGAATGTATTAAAACTGCAGCAGGTGATACCAGTGAACAGATGAGCACTTTCCTTGTGTTAATGAAGGAGGCAGTTAAACAGAGTGTGGATGAAGCAGTCCAGCAGGCTGTTAACCCTACGCAAAAAAGATCTAGATCCCAAACCAGTCTGGATAAAGGGAAAGGTTTTTCATCAGAGGAGTCTGAGATTGATTGTTTCCAGGTGTCAGAGGCAGAAAGGGATTCATCAGAACTAGAGATTCAGGAAGAGGAATCTGAATTTGATATAGAAGTTGTGGATCCACTGATTAAAGCCATGAGGCTGGCATTGGAACTAGAAGACTCTGAGGAGTTAACCCATAAGAGGGATAAACTTTTTGGGGCGAGACAAAGAAAGGATAGAGAGTTTCCCATCCATCAAGTAATTAAAGATCTTATTCAGGTGGAATTGTCCCGACCAGATGCCAAAATATTTGCGCCTAAAAGATTGGGGAAAATGTATCCATTCCCACAAAAGGAAATGAGAAATTGGGAGGTTAGCCCAAAGGTGGATCTTGCTATTTCCAGAATAGTAAAAAAGACCACGATCCCCTTAGAAGAGGCAGCGTCATTAAAAGACGCTATGGATAAAAGGATGGATTATGCATTAAAGAAAGCATATGTTACAGCAGGAACAGCTTACAAGCCAGCTATAGCAATTACATCAACTGCTAGGGCTATGCGAGTGTGGATTGCCAATATTGAAGAGGCAATAGACAAAGGTGTAAAAAGAAGTACTATTCTTAAGGCGTTGTCAGAGGTGAAATGGGCAACTGATTACATAGCAGAAGCCTCATTGGATGCAGTAAAAATAGCAGCCAAGTCTATGGCACTGGCGGTATCTGCAAGAAGAGCTTTATGGCTCAGACAGTGGATGGCTGACACACCATCAAAGAACACCTTATGTACATTGCCATTTGAAGGTGAATTCCTATTCGGCAGCAAACTTGATGCAATAATAACAAAGGCATCAGGGGGAAAGAGTATTTTTTTGCCGCAGGAATACAGAGCCAGGAGATTCAATCTTCAACAGATGAATAAGAATCAATATAGAGAAGCAAAGGCATACAAACCTGGTAGGGCTGCTCCAACGCAAACAACATGGAGAGGTGGCCAGAACCGGCTTTTTCGTGGCCCTAGAGGAAGAGGATCATTCACAAAGAATAAATCCACATGAAGGTCAGAGGGCCCAGCAGTTGTCCGTAGGAGGACGGCTGAGAAGGTTTTACACAGCATGGGCCCAAACAATACAGGACGAGTGGGTGTTACAAACCATTCGTCAAGGATACAGTATGGAATTTAGGGAAGTACCAAAAAGAAATATGGGAGTAATAACATGGATACACTCCAAAGAAAAGAAAAAGCAGATGAAGATAGCTTTAAGGAAATTACTACAGGCAGAAGTAATAGAAAAGGTACCTCAGGAAAGCAGAGGAAGCGGAATTTATTCCAGAATATTTTTGGTAAGGAAACCTACAGGGGATTACAGAGCAATCCTAGACCTAAGAAGGGTAAATACATTCTTGAAGATAAGAAAGTTCAAGATGGTGTCTGTAAATCTGATTATACAAGAGGTACAACCAGGAGACTGAATGGTGGCGATAGACTTAAAAGACGCTTATTTACATGTACCGATAGCAAAAGGACATCAAAGATTCCTAAGGTTTGCAGTAAATCAGGAGCATTATCAATACACAGCACTACCATTTGGTCTGGCAACTTCCCCAAGGTCATTTACAAAGGTCCTAGCCCCGTTAGTGGCAGAAATGAGAAAAAGAGGGGTAGAGATATACCCTTACCTGGACGACATCCTGGTAAAATCAAGGGATCGGGAGAAACTCCAACAGGACCAGAAGATGGTTATAACCTTCCTAGAACATCACGGTTGGTTAATAAACAGAGACAAGAGCCAATTGGTACCCACTCAGCTCTTAAAATTCCTGGGAGTAGAATTCGATACAGAGAAAGGAGAAGTGAGATTACCAGAGGCAAAGAGGCTAGACATAGCCATGCGAACAAGGAAGCTCAGAAAAGCTACCAGGACTTCTGCAGAAGAATGCATGAGACTCCTGGGGAAATTCGCTTCAACATTAAGCGTCACAAAGTGGGCAGCGTTGCACATGAGACCTCTGCAAAACAATTTTCTACAACAATGGAACGGGAATCACAAAGACACAAGACAAAGAATCTTGTTATACCCACAAACAAAACAAGAGTTAAAATGGTGGGAAGATACCCAGAACCTGGTCAAAGGGAAAACGCTACAACCTGTGCACTGGTTAAAAATTACAACAGATGCGAGCAAGACAGGTTGGGGGGCTCAGATGGGAGAAAAAGTGGTGCAAGGAACCTGGGGAAATCAGGTAAACCACTTACCATCAAATCTACTGGAATTAAAGGCAGTACAAAAAGCCCTAGAGGTTTTCCAGGACGAAATAAGAGGTGGCTGTATAAAGATAGAATCAGACAACAGCTCTGTGGTCAAATATATAGCCAAACAAGGAGGAACCAGGAGCAGAAAGCTGATGAAGCTCACAGCAGAAATACTCGGTTGGGCAGAGTGCCACTTGTTGGACATCACAGCCATACATATCCCAGGACTAGAAAATGTCACAGCAGACTTTCTAAGTCGCAATATTATTCACCCAGGAGAATGGGCGTTAAATCCAGGAGTATTTCAAGAACTGGTAGAGCGATGGGGTCAACCAGACATCGATCTGATGGCGACACACCAGAATCGCAAAGTAAGGAACTATTGTTCCAGACAATTTCACCCAAGCGCACAAGCTACAGATGCTCTCAGTCTCAAATGGGACTTCAAATTGGGATACCTGTTCCCTCCAATTCCTCTGATTCCAAAAACAATCAGGAAAATCAGAGAAGAAAGAGCAGAGGTGATATTCATAGCACCATACTGGCCAAGAGGGCTTTGGTTTACACACCTGGTAAATATGGCAGTGGATACACCATGGCGCATACCAGATCAAAAAGACCTGATGCAACAGGGGCCAATATGTCATCCGAATACCAAACAATGGGCTTTGACGGCATGGCGATTGAGCGGGAGACATTGAGACTGAAGGGTTGTTCAGAGAAAACAATTCAAACCCTATTACAAGCAAGGAAAAGTTCCACATCAACAGTATACCATAGAATCTGGCTTTGCTTTTGTGATTGGTGTGAAAAAGAGAGAGAAAATTTCCTTTCACCAAGAATTGTTTCTATAGTGGAGTTCCTGCATAAAGGATTTGAGAAAGGTCTCAGTCTCAGCTCATTAAAGGTACAAGTGTCGGCACTATCAGCTTTGTTGGAAAGAAATCTGGCAAGGGAAAGATTGATAATCAGGTTCTTTCAAGCAGTTAAAAGGTTAAAACCTCAAATTAAGAACAGAGTACCTACATGGGACTTGTCTTTAGTCTTGGATGTATTAACAGCAGCTCCGTTTGAACCAATACAGGACATAGGCCTAAAATGGTTGTCATGGAAAATGGCGTTTCTGATAGCAATCACCTCGGCAAGGAGAGTGGGAGAACTACAGGCGCTATCTGCTAAGGAACCATTCCTAATTATACATCAAGACAAGGCAGTTCTTAGACCGATACATCAATTCCTGCCGAAGGTGGTGTCACAGTTCCACATGAATCAGGAGATTGTGATCCCGTCATTTTGTCCAGAACCAAAAAATAAGAAAGAGGAAAGGTTACACAAATTGGACGTTGTAAGATGTCTTAAGGTGTACCTAGAAAGGATGAGAGATATCAGAAAGTCGGACAAATTATTTGTCATTCCAGAGGGACCAAAGAAAGGACAAGCAGCATCGAAGACTACAATTGCACAGTGGATTGTGTCTTGTATCAAAAGAGCGTATGAAACCAAAGGACAAGATAAACCTTTGAACGTGAAGGCCCATTCTACAAGGGCCATGGCTACTTCATGGGCATTCAAAGCCCAGGCCACACCAGGGCAGATATGCAAAGCAGCAGTATGGTCCTCATTCAATACATTTTTGAAATACTACAGACTAGACGTACAATCATCAGCTGACGCAAGCTTTGGGCGTAGAGTCTTAGAAACTGTAGTGAAATAAAGTGTAAAGTGTATTAATAAAAGTTGAACTGATAAGACATTAAACTGGTGTTGTCTATTCTGATGTATCCCTCCCTAAAAATTGCACTGCTTGGGTATGTCCCAATGGTGCCCACTGCCAGGGTGATCAGGAAAGGAGAAAATTTAAACAACTTACCGTAATTTTCTTTTCCTGGAACCATGGCAGTGGGCACATAGTTACCCTCCCTAAGTATGTCTAATGCCTATCAGTTATATATTTTCAGCTATGGAAGAATCGTAAGACTAGTGTGCAGGTAGAGGGAGGGGCCTTATATGGTCTACCTGCAAAAGTCTACTTCCTGTCCTACCTAAAGTGAGAAGGGATTAACCCCAATGGTGCCCACTGCCATGGTTCCAGGAAAAGAAAATTACGGTAAGTTGTTTAAATTTTCTCCTATCTTGTCTCCGGTGTCGGCGAAGACCAGGTAAGGATAGAATGATTTTCCACAGCGAAAAATGGAGCACAGCTGTAGCACAAAATGGGGCTAAACACCAAAAAAATCTAATAAAATCACATTTATTGCATGGTCAACACCGAGGTGCACTCTAACGCATTTCGCGCATAGCTCTTTTTCAGAGTATCTTCTACCTGTGCTCCACGATGTCAACAATGCACTTAAGGTGATTTTATTAGTTTTTTTGGTGTTTAGCCCCATTGTGCTGCAGCTGTGCTTTGTTTTTTCGCTGCGGAAAATCTGTCTAATTTCATGCGTGGTGCACGCATCAAGATGGACTGTCTGCATATTGTGAGTATTCCCTTTTTCTTCCTCTATATCTAAGGAGATGTGACTGTTTTATATGGGTGCTGCTCTAGGGTGACTATTATCCCTGGTGTTCATACAGGACCGTCTGTTTATATACAGTTGGCCTTATTTTTACACCACAGGACTGACTATATATGTCCCCATCTGAGCTTATGTGCACACTAAGTCATAGGGACTCACAGAGGCTTACATGATCTATCTTCAAGCACATTTATACAATATTACAAGTGATTACATTATTGTACTTGTCTCATGGACTTTGAGTACTGATATTTGGAATTGGTTCCGGATCTTCTACAAGGTAAGGATAGTTGCAGAGGCCTCATGCGATCCCCCGGCATTTAATTTAAATGCCTTGGTGAAGAGCGCGGGGCCTCTGCAACCGCCAAACCCCTCCCCTGAAAAATCTTGCGCACCCCTCACCTAGGGATTACTCTGGTACATCCCATTTAGTATTTACTGCCAGAGGATGCAGAAGAAAAGGACATTTCCCTTCCGATATTTCTGTTTCTAACCTCCCTCGAGTCTTATGTTAAGCATATTCATGGTTTATGCTTCCTTTTAAGAGAACTTTGACTGACGTTAACTGACCTAGAGTGGATAACGCCCCCGCATATAGTGGTCACAAGAAGTAGTTGTCCTACCAGCTGTAAGGAACAGCAGCTACCTCATGAGTAATGACTGCCATAGAGAACTTGGGAGAAACCAAAGTGAGTGTGTCTTATGAGTTGGACGAGTCGAAGCCTCACCGATAAGACAACTTACTCCCACAAGGCCAGTTTTCAAAGTTGGTTTATTTTAGATTTGTACCTGATGAAGAACCAGGTGTGGTATGACATTTAGTCATTTACAAGCTAGCTGTTGATGCAATAAAATATATCATAATACCTACTTTTTCCTCCTTGGTTAAATTACTACATTGGTGAGCAAATAGGCTGCGTGTGAGCCGCATGCAGCCCCTGGCCACCCCCGCAGCCAACACTCCCTTGTGCAGAGGGAGTGGAGATGTTGCTGGTGCGGATTGTAGCTTCTCCCTACTCCCCCGAGTTGTCGAATGACACTGATTAGCCCACTCCTCTCCTGTGCTAATCATTAGTTCCCAGTGTAAGGAGAGCCATGGGACAGTATTCACTAGTGCACCAGCATTAAGAAGAGGACTGGGGGTGGAGAGGTGGCCAGAAGCTCCAATCCATGACTGCAACTTCCCTTCTGCCTGTGCACCACGTATATTTGTATACAAATGTGTGTAATGCGGGGCCCTTGAGGTACATCATGTTACCACTGCTTTACTATACTGAGATTTCCATAGAATAGTTTAAAACCAAATGATTGCATACTATTTGGGTCAAGATGTTTTTGGTAGGTGGACCATGCACACAGGGACAGCACCTGGTGTCATTCCACTGATAAGAGGGAAAGTAAGCCAGGGCCTATTGCATAGATCTTCCAAATAGCCATGACTGCTTTGACTAATGTGAAATTAAAACAGCAAATCTGCTCTACTCGCCATAAAAATAAAAGGAGACATTTACTTTTTATCATTGCAAATGCATGTTTTTGCTGTTTTTAGCAATCCCGCCCATTTTAAATTCGGTTGTTGAATTTTGGAGATGTGAGGTGCCAACAAATTTTCCTCCTTAGGAGATTAAAATTACCAGTCGTTCAAACTCATTAAGAAAACAGTACTAATAAACCAGTGTGAACTCAATCAAAATATATTCAATAAAACTAGTCTGAAATAGATCTGCATTTTAAGTGATGACTTTATTTTTGCTTCTTGGAGAGATTATTTTTGCTTCTTGGAGAGATTACCACTTTAACAACTCTGCGCTTATATGCTGATGTGCCGTCCTCATTCTGATTAAACAGGAGCCTGAACTCTGGCTCACCTTCTCTCCTGGCTGTCTCCTGTGCGTTTGTGCCAGTTCCAATTTAAATCCATGTGAAAGGCATTAAACCTGTGCTTCCTCTCGGGTTTACAGCACATTGCCAGCACCAATTTGTTTACTGGCCATCAGCTTAACAAACTAGGACCATTTCCTTATTTCCATTATATCGAATCATTACCAGTTATAGCGTACATTTCTTGTTTACGTTATTTTTGTAACCCCCTTCCTAGTTTTTCATGCCTGTGATATGCTGTAGGAGTTAAGTCACTATTGCTAATAATGACTAACAGCACATTTTATTGTATGTTTTTGTAGACTATTTTGATTCCACTAAACGAATATTTAAGGAAAGCAGATTGGTATCTACACTCGGTCCAGGATTTTTCTGGAGATCCCCCTGGCCACACCAAGTATGGAACACTTCCTAAAAAAAATCTCTAAAAGCCTTTTCCTTGCAATAGTATTGGGTTTCACAAATAAAGCATTATCCAAATGAAATCTACCTCTACTTTTTTTTATTACTGTCCAAAGTCCATTACATGGTTTTGCTGTCATTGTTCCTCTTAAAGCAACAATCCTGGTCCTCTGCCCTGATACCCAAGATATTTGCAGCTTTTTTGTACTGGTGTTACATAAGGAGGGAAAAATAAAACACCTATGGCAACAGGATCACCAATAAAAAAATAAATTGCAATGGCAGTTGCTGGAGCTAGTCAAACACCCGCAGCTATTTTGTCCCATAGGGCAAGAAGCAGAAGATCTCTGCATGTCAGAGTTCCATGGATCAGCTCAAGGGGACACTGCTTCAGGTAGGTTTAAAAATAAATAACAGTGCAGGCTGCAGCTTTTCTTAAACTTTCTTTGAAACTTTTTTTTTTGTGTGTCAAAAACCTTGCAATAGGGAATGTACCAAACATATCCCCTTGCAATTCTTCAGCTGTAGGTGGTTTAATTCGACAAAAACATTATCTGCTACTTGTTACTCTATTTTGGCAAATGCTGGCTTCATAATTAATTTGCATGAACAAAGCTTAAGGAAAAGTCTTAACACATTATAAAAACTATCCAAATTAAAAAAAGTTTTCACTTGAGGATTTAAAAAAAAAAAAAAAAAGTGTCTGATTTTTTCTCCCCCACTGATGGGAACAGCATCTACCGTGAGGGGTGACCTTTTTAGAAGCCACTACACTTCAACATCACACAGGTCAATGTGGCTGAAAACATTAAAATACAAATGGACAGTTCCCGCGTGGGAAATGCTTGGCCTGCAAACGCATTAATCAGATATTCAGTAATGTCCAAAACAATAGAGTATAAAATAAAGTCTTGTTAAATGTAAGACCAGTGCAGTAATTTATTTATGTTCCTGTAAATGTGCTCCCATGAAAGATAACATGTAAGGGACATCAAACAATAGTGTTGGAGATGTTCTTGGTTTTAAAGTATGTGGATTGCAATGCATTAACATAGGGATCAGGAACTGCTGAAAAACCTAAACAAAATAGAATTTTGATCTAGGGACTCTTAACCCCGGTGGACTAAATGAGGAAATTTTATTTGAGGTTTTTGTAAATATATTGTACATGACTGTAAATGTGATCAGTTGGTTTTGTTATTGTGCTGGAAGCTTGCTTTCTCCTCCCCCCTTCTATTCAAGGGAGGATGGATTAGTAAGGTGAACGAGATATGTGTCGGTAAACTGACGCTAGAGCAGCATAGTAAAAAAAAAAAAAAATGCTGTGACTTGATTAGGAGGTGGTAACAAGGTCCAGTTACTGAACAGGGACACAGATTTAAATAAGAATGCTCATGAAAGGCATTTATTTTTGGGTTTAGAGCTGCCTATTTTTTCATTCTTCAACAATGACTATCACTAGTGCCAGGTTATGTCTATACAAACACCGATTTAAATGACTGGCCGCGAAAGGAAGAATGGTGATGAATGTCACCTGAAATTAGAAAACTGAAGTGGATTGTCCCCTCCCAGCAGTCACATCAGATGTCTAGCAAGTAAAAAGCTTCTCAGCATCTCTAAACCCAGTGCACACTATGAATTATGCAAAGGTGAACAAGGAAAATTATGGATGTCATTTGCTAGCCTTAAGTAGAGGGTATTGCTAGTGCTACTTTTGCAACACATATGCCCTTCAAATGTTCTCAACTAACCTCACTTGTGGGTTTTATTTACATTTGGTCAAAAAAAAAAATACACTTTGGGGGGGAAGCAGACTGATTCTCATTTATCGATTAGATACAACTGACATGTCATTTGTATTATATACTATTATATACTATGCATTGTGTGAAATAGTGGGTATTTTCTAGTGTAACAGTGGGATGTCATGAGTTGTTACCAGTTGTAGGTGTTTAATTCACCTAATGATGCTTTGACAAATTCCTGTCAACTTATAGTATATGGCAAATTTGCTTACTGAAGAAGAAAAAACAAAAGTGGGAGGTATGATTGCCATTGAGAGGAATATACAATCTTTGTTTACTTTTTTCCCCCTGTGTTTTCCTTTTGATTGAGTTGAAGCACCAGAGTTCAGTGAAAACAATTAATATAACGTGCAGAGTAATGTACCACCCCCCCTACACACAATGTAATGTTAGAAGCAAATTATATTTTTTTCTTTATTGTTTGAACACCAGCAGCAAAGTGGGTCTATTGAATCTGTTTTATTGTGTAATCAGTCCAACGGTGGATTTCTTGGTGTACCAAACCCAGTAGACTGCAGCCTAGCATAGATCTGGCTGTGGTTTTTTTCCCTACAGATAATTACTTGTTACAACTCCTGAACTCTACACAAATAGATTATCCAGAAATACACACCAACATTGGGCACAGTCAACCACACAGACATTATGATGAAGGGGAACATATTCAGCAAAAGTCCTCAATCTGCATCATTCCCCCTCCAGATTAGTGAGAAACATGTGAAAACTGTTGCTACGCCATGAACAGAGAACAAGCTTTACTGGATTTCTGGAGTAGCAGACCATTTTACTCACCAGAAAATGTGCCTAAGACTGTTTGCCAAGGTAACAGCTGGTGCCAGTGACATTGTTAGGTTGACATTATGCTTTTTACAAGGAACAGTCCAAATTTGATGTTGGTAGGGAGAAAGATTCTTATAGATGCCAATTGTGGGATAGGCACGTTTTAAGGGGCTGGAATTGGGACTGAGGCACAATAAATACATAATCTATATATCACCATTCGTGTCTTAATACTTAATTATAGCAATACTTTACAAAACTTTGTCAATGAATCATGTCTATGATGGAATATTAAAAGTGGACAAATTCCTGCATTAAAAACACAACCTCAAAGTAAACAACTTGCATAGAGCCCTAAACAAATGTTAACACAAATTTGTGGGAGATACACACATAGAGAGATTTCAGCAACTGTTCATAAGAAACACTTTATCAATTAAAATTTATGCATTACATGAACTTAAAAGAAAAACAGTTTGATATTTTACACACAAACTGCAAAATTAAACAATATTAAGAGCTTGAGACTAGCACTTAAAAAAAAATCCATATAAAAAAAGTTCCACAAACAGCTGTCAGTACGGTCTCATGCGTCCTGAAATTGGTGGCGCTCTGTTTGGAGCGGTTATTGCTATGTCCAGATAATCGCCAATCTGGAACTTCTGCGACTGTAGCGTCATAGGATCTTCTGTTCCCTTCCTCCCCGAAACAGTACTGCCGATCTCCTTTACTCTAAACATAAAACAAAGAAATAGTTAATGATATTAACTTGAATAAATTGGGCATGTCACAATTTACATACAAGAACATGAAATTTATATTTCCACAGGGGACTGTGAAAACAACCAGTTAAACTGCCCATCTCATCAACCTCCTCCTACAGTCTCCTAGTCGACCACCTCTACTACTTACAGCAATGGCCACTCATGACCTGATTTTCTCCAGATTCTGCTCCGCCTCTAACTCACAACACACCGTTCTGCTTCTCTGATCACCTCACTCTCACCCTATGCACCCACCACAATACCCATACAGAAAGGACTCCCTCCACAGCTGCATTCGATCTAAACCCCTTCAGTCTACATTTGTGTTGCCCCAAATGCGGACAGCCTTTGGCGCAGACAAAGGGTGTGAGCCGTTTGCTGATGTTAAAATTGCTGTATTACAATCTGAAACGCTCCAACCTTTTATCCCCTGCACCCAATTTTCCAACTGTAACTGTCCATGAAATGTCTGTGAATTGACTATAACCCTGTTCATTTAATGTAACCATGTATTGTTAGAACTCTGTTCCCAGGACATACTTGAAAACAAGAGGTAACTCAATGTATTACTTCCTGGTAAAACAGTAATAAATAAAATATTTCAACATTTACACAACATGCCATCTCTCCCCTTTCCTGCCCCAAACTAGCAACCTCTCTATACAACAGTACATGCATCAGCCTTAAACGACACAGTTCCTGTCACAACACGTTGCCCCAGACAATCCAAGCCACAACAGTGGCACACATGTCACCCGCTACCTCAAAGTGATTACGCTACTGGAGGATATCACACTAAAGCAGACTTCCTCTGCTAAATTCACTCATTCTATAAAACACTGCCTTACCTCCTTACCAAGGAAACCTACTTTTCTTCACTCATACAAATCTCTGTCCTCTAAACCAATGCCTATTCACCCCCTTTACTCCCTTTTCCAGCCAACACCTGTACCCCCCTACAACCCCCATGGCCTGAGACCTCACCATTTACTTCACAGACAAGATTAAAATCAAATCACACATGACATCTCAATGTCCAGCTCCACATGCAACACCTACTTCACCTTGCACACCTAAATCCACGCTCAGCTAATTTTCCCGTGACAAGGAGCGTGGAGACCTCGTCCTCAATCAAATCGCCCAACATCCTGCCCCCATGATCCTATTACCTCACAATCACTCTGGCACACCAAGCCACACCCAACTCACCTTTTTAACCTCTCACCTCCGGCACATTCCCATCTTCTTTCAAACATGCACGGATCACGCCCATTCTTCAGAAACTCTTGAACCCAGCCTCCCTCTAACTACTGCCATCTCTTTGCTCCAAGTGACTTGTATACAACCACATGAATTACTCTCTCTTAACTCCCTGCAATCTGGTTTCCATTCTCTACACTCCTGAGGACAGCACGAACACAAGTGGCCAATTACCTACTCACAGCTAAATCTAAAAGGTCACTTCTCCCTCCTAAAGCCGCATTTATAGTGCCGGCGACGCGACCAATGACGTCACCCGTCTCCATTGCTAAAGTGACATTTAAAGTTTAGATGACGTCGCTGGCTGCAAGGCCAGTGAACCCGACCGGTGCGGCTGAAATGAAACAAGTTTGATTTTGCCACGCGACAGCCGGATCATGTACATGGTTCACCCAATAAGGATGAACCGCTCACGTGACACCACAGGCGCGCCCCTCATTACACAACCCTGCAGGACACATCTCGGCAAGTATGGGTGCACATGACGGCACGCGCTCCTGCACTATGTCCGAGGCCTAATTCTCCTGCATCTCTGCTGCCTTCAACACTGTTGATGACCCCCTTCTGAATATTTGCCACTCCATTGGCCTCCGTGACACAGCCCCCTACCGGTTCACGTCCTACATTTCTAACCGGTACTTCGTTCTCTGGTGTCTCATTTTCACTCCCTCTTTCAGTTGTGTTCCCTAAAAGGCCGTCCTTGGCCCTCCTCTTCTCACTCTACACCTCCTCAATTGGTGAATACAATATTTTGACTTACAGTTTCATCTCTATGCCAATGACACCCACATTTATCTTGTTCCTTGCCCTCTTCCCCTCACAAACTGTCTCTCTACAATCTCGTCCTGGATGTCCACCGTTACCTTAACTCAACATGTCCAAAACAGAACGAATATACTTTCCCCCCTTCCACTTATCCGCCAACTCTCCCTCACTGTCTAACACCACAATCTCATCAACACCTCAAGCCCACTGCCTAGGACTTATCTTTGACTCTAATCTCTCCTTCATTCCTCACATCCAGTCCCTCACGAAGTCCTACAATCTCCACCTTTTCAATATCACCAAGATACTCCTCTCCCATGATGCAACTATAATCCTAATTCACATACATCTTGTCCCCCTGCAACCTTCTAGTTGTAATTTCCCTTGCCTGCCTATCTTAACTCCAATCCATCCAAAATGCTGCTACTAGACTCATCTCACTCACCGCTCCACCACGCATATCCCTACAATGCCTTCCCATATGCACTAGAATGAAATGTAAAACCCTAGCTGACTTATAAAGCTCTCAATAGTGCTGCTCCCCTTATATCTCAGCCCTTATCCCCAAATACATGCCTAAACACTCCTTATGTTCTGCTGATAACATCCGCCTCTCCTCCTACATTAATACCTCATCTCACTTCTCTCTGGCATCCCCCACCAAGTGCCATCAGATTCTCCACCTAGCTTTAAAATATTGAAAAAAACCTCACCTTTTCAAGGATGTCTATCCTCCATACCTCCACCGAACCCTTCCTATTCATCCATCTCTTGTTTTTCCCTCCTTTGAGGCTCACACTGTCCAGATTTTCTCTCCTCTCCCTGTCCATGTGGCGGTCACCTATCGCCCACCTACCTCTACTCATCCCCCTTCTTCCTTTCTCTCTCACTTTGAATCCTGGCTCCCTTTCTTCCTCTCCTCAGACTCCCCTGTTCTTCTCCTTGGGGACTTCAATTGCCACATTGATGACCGCTCTCTCCCTTGGGCCTCCCGCTTTCTTTCTCTAACCTCTTCTTTTGGCCGTCAACAGTGGACTGCAGCCAGCACCCACAAGGATGGCCACTGCTTAGACCTGGTTTTCACTAAAAACTTCTCTCTCTGATTTCTCCATTTCCCTTTTTCCTCTCTCTGACCATCACCTCATCGCATTCTCTCTATCTCGCTTCTCCCCTTCTCCACCTCCACCTACCCCCCAGCTCTGCAGAAACCTGCGCTCTATTCACTTACCCGACTGAGTCCACTTTACGCTCCTCCCTCAGCTCTGCTACAGACCCTGACAACCTGGTCAGGAACTACAACTCTGCCTTGTCCTCTCTTGATCTACATGCCCCACTTTCTCTCTGCCGCACTCGCCCTTCTAACCCTAGACCCTGGCTAAATTCCCACACGCGCATGCTGCATTCCTTCACTCGTTCCTCTGAACGCCTCTGGAGGAAATCTCATACTCTCGCAGACTTCCTTCACTACAAATTTATGCTATCCTGTTTCAACTCTGCCCTCTCGCAAGCTAAACAAGCCTACTTTTCGTCTCTAATCAACATGCACAAGTCTAACCCACGCCGACTGTTCTCTGTCTTTGATACTCTACTCAAACCACTCTCAGCTGCCTCTCCTTCCTCCATCTCCACTCAGGACTTTGCTGACTATTTTAAGGAAAAGGTGAAATCTATACGGCAGAACATCCCCTCTGTTTCTTCCTCCCATCCTACACCTCTTCCTAACTCTCCTCCTGCCTTCCTTGACTCTTTTTCCACTGTCTCAGAGGAGGATGTGTCGCTGTTGATCGCCTCTTCTCCCTCTACCACTTGCCCTCTTGACCCCATTCCCTCCCATCTCCTAAAACCTCTTGCTCCTACTATAATCCCTACGCTAAAACACATTTGTAACTCCTCCCTCTGCTCTGGAACCTTTCCATCCTCCTTCAAACATGCAACAGTCATACCATTACTAAAAAACAGCAAGCTTGACCCTACCTGTCTTTCTAACTATCGACCTGTCTGCCTCCTGCCTTTTGCCTCTAAACTCCTTGAACGTCTTGTATTCTCTCGCTTGCTCCATTTTCTCAACACCTATTCTCTCCTAGACCCTCTACAATCTGGCTTCTGCACTGCTCATTCCACGGAAACAGCCCTCACTAAAATAACTGACGACCTCCATGCTGCCAAAGACAGAGGTCATTACACTCTGCTCATATTACTCGACCTCTCTGCAGCATTTGACGCCGTGGACCACCCTCTTCTCCTTCACATTCTCCATACTCTTGGTATTCGGAACAAAGCTCTATCCTGGATCTCATCCTACCTCTCCCATCGTACTTTCAGTGTCTCTTCTGCTAACACCTCCTCCATTGATCTCTCTGTGGGGGTACCCCAGGGCTCTGTCCTGGGACCTCTTCTCTTTTCTCTGTACACACTCTCTAGGTGACCTAATAACATCTTTTGGGTTTAATTATCACCTCTATGCTGACGACACACAAATATACTTTTCAACACCTGACCTTACACCTGCTGTACAAACCAAAGTTTCTGAATGTCTCTCTGCTATACCATCCTGGATGGCCCTCCATCGCCTTAAACTCAACATGGCTAAAACAGAGCTCCTCATACTTCCTCCCAAACCTGGCCCTACTACCTCCTTCCACATTACTGTTGGAACTACAATCATTCACCCAGTAGCCCAAGCACGCTGACTGCGGGGTCACACTCGACTCCTCTCTCATATTCGCCTCTCACATTCAAAACCTGCCGCTTTTTCCTCCGCAATATAAAAAAGATACGCCCTTTCCTCTGTTGCTCGACTGCTAAAACTCTGACTCAGGCCCTCATTCTCTCCCGTCTTGATTACTGTAACCTCCTGCTGTCCGGCCTTCATGCCTCTCACCTGTCTCCCCTACAATTTATCCTAAACGCTGCTGCCAGTCACGCTACTCTTTCCTAGATCTGTCTCAGCATCACCCCTCATGAAATCCCTCTCCTGGCTTCCAATCAAATCCCGCATCTCACACTCCATTCTTCTCCTCACTTTTAAAGCTTTACACTCTTCTGCCCCTCCTTACATCTCAGCCCTAATTTCTCATTATGCACCATCCAGACTCTTGCGTTCTTCTCAAGGAAGTCTTCTTTCTACCCCCTTTGTATCTAAAGCCCTCTCCCGCCTTAAACCTTTTTCACTGACTGCCCAACACCTCTGGAATGCCCTTCCCCTCAGTACCCGACTAGCACCCGCTCTATCCACCTTTAAGACCCACCTTAAGAGACACTTGCTTAAAGAAGCATATGAATAGCACTGAGGATATTCTGAACACATGATACATAAAGCTTGGCCCCCTGCAGACGCACTTACCAGAACTCCCTCCTACGGTCTCTGTACGTCCTCCCTACCTAACAATTAGACTAAGCTCCTCGGGGCAGGGACACCTCATCATTAATGTTACTTTTATGTCTGAAGCACTTATTCCCATGACCTGTTATTTATATTATCTGTTAATTATTTGATTACCACATGTATTACTACTGTGAAGCGCTATGTACATTAATGGCGCTATATAAATAAAGACATACAATACACCCAACTCCCCCTCCAACCAATCTCCACCCTATGCAAGAGCCCAACCCCCAAACATGAAATCAGCGGTCAGGCTGGATCATACTCCAACCCAAGATGCACTCCATCCTACAATGAACAGCCACTTTACCTTCTTGTTTCAGCATTGTCCCTGATTCCCTCTAAATTATAAGCTCCCGAGCAGGGCCCTCATTACCTTCTGTATATGTTTGTGCATATCTCTCATTTGTATGTAACCGTTTATGTAATATACATAACTATACCCCCATTGTACCCTCACTGCGGAATATGTTGGCGCTTTACAAATTATTATTAACTGTGACAACCCACCATGCGCTTCAAACGGAGAAGTTTAACTCCTTTGAAACTGCAGTATTACATAATTCACAAATATATCAAGGTTTCCTATTTTTCCCTTCGTGGAGTTGTGGAGAAAATAAGGAACAAAGTTTCCCTAGAATAAAAAAATAGTGTCTGAATACAGTAGTTTGATGACGCATATCACAATACAGCTGCGTCTCAACCAGCATTGAGCGCTTGTGCTGTTTCTACAACATGGATGCCAACAGTATTGGCCTGATTTGGAACAGAAGGAATCCCTCTTCCATCCCTATCAGGGGCAGGCCGCGACCATTTAAAATTGCTACACTAGAAGTCAACTAAGGTGACCATGTCCAGGGCACGTTCCAGTATTGAAAAGGTTTGTTTTCACTGAAAATGTTAAACTATTGCAAAACCAAAGTATATTTAAGAATTTATTTGGCGATTGCACCACAAGATAGATAAGATTACAACAGTTGGGGAAACACTTATTAAAAAATAATGATTCAAATACCTGTAATTTGGTCGTTTGGGGTCTGGATAAACAATAGCAAAGTTGAAGTGAGTCCCTTTTTTACGAGCTTCTGGGTATACTTCTTTAACTAAGCTTGTCAGCTCCTTCAATGTAGCATCCATCCTAAAAAAAAAAAAAAAGTGAACATTCAACTTGGATTAGAACTACAGTATACATGAACAAAGGAACATAGGGCACAACGGATTTAGCAAATCAAACTCATTTATTGAGCCAACACGACGTTTCGACCATAATGGTCTTTATCAAGTGACAATGACATGCCATTGTCACTTGATAAAGACCATTATGGTCGAAACGTCGTGTTGGCTCAATAAATGAGTTTGATTTGCTAAACCCGTTGTGCCCTATGTTCCTTTGTTCATCTGTTCAGAACTGATTGCAGGCTTTCGTGCAAACACTGGAGCACCGGTAACTGTATTATTTTTCTATTTTGAGGTGTGCAGCATTTCTCTCAAATTGTCTGGTATGCCTGTATACCACATTTTGAAAAGCAGACAAATAATAAGTATTTGCCTTACCATGCCCTCTTCCGAAATACAAAAGTATGGAACCTATATAATACAACGCTGGTATTCCATAGTTCAATTGGTAAATATACGTATGTATGCATGTATGTGTACATGCATACAAAACAAGATCACTGCTCTAATTGCACTCAATACTCTATTGTGAATATGAAATTATGTTTATAAATTAAAACAAAATGGAATAACTTAAAATAAATGTGAGAACTTATGAAACACAGAAGAAAGAACAAAGGACAAAATAAAAGCCTGGTGTTAGCCACAACTACTGATATCATCAACCTAGTGTTGGCAGCAAATAAAATAGTAATCTGCAGTAGCCACTATTAGTGAGGTAGTATACAAACTATTGCAAAGGAGATATTAGCCTCTTATGATATAGCAAACGCTCAGTGGGTCTGTTGAAGCGGAGCTCTGTAAAATAATAGTATCCAGCTCTATTGGTAAAAAAAAATAAGTTACTGTTTAACCACAGAAAACTACCTTCAAAATCTGCAAGTGGATACTTGGTAATTCTGTTTACTGTTCTCTTCGCTGCCTCTATTTACAACTCCATTGCAGTAGTAAGGGAGGAAAGACAGCAAAAGATAAGTAAAGAGCAAGAGTATAAAGAGATTAATATATCCCCAATCTGTAGCGTATCAATGCCACTATTGATAGTAACTCCCCTTTCTCAGTTAAAACGAATGGTGCTCCATTTGTATCGGAGACACCGACTTCCTTGCGAGTTGCTGCTTGCCTAGACGGCGTCTGACTAATGATGTCAGACGACGCTTCTACAATGGTGACGAACAGTGGCAGACAGATGTTTAGTCTCTGCATTGCCATGGTTGTACGACGCTGATAATTGCCATATCGCCCTTGTTTGGAAGAGATATTCAGAATGACAGTTTAGTATGTTCCTTCCTGACTACCGTGGAGTTAAAAATGGAGGCAGCTAAGAGAACACTGTCAACAGAATTACTAAGGCTTCGATTATAGTGGCAGCAATGGTGCCAACAACAGACCTCTTCTCTATGAGGCCGCCCATAGAGCACGTGACTGGTGAAGCATGCCCGCTTAAGTCGAGAAGAAGCGCAATGGCCGGGTCACGTGCGCGGTTCAGTCAATGAGGGCAAACCGCTCACGTGATGTCATGGCCACCCATCTGCCTCAGAACTCCGTGCAGGTTTCACGCGAGCAACATGTGCACGTTATGTCATGAGCTCAACCGCGCGCGCGGCCACTATAATCTCGGCCGAAGTATCCACTGAGTCAGACTTTGGAGGTAGCTTTCTGTGGTAACTTTTTTACCCACTGAGCTAGATACTATTATTTTACAGAGCTCAGCTTGATCCCTCCCCAACAAACCCACTGAGCGTTTGCAATATAATAAGAGGCTAATCTCTCCTTTGCAATAGTCTGTATACTACCTCACTAATAGTGGCTATTGCAATTACTATTATTTTATTACTTGCTGCCAACACTAGGTTTATAATATTAGTAGTTGCTGCTATTTTGTCCTTTTTTTTCACGAGTTCTCATATTTACTTTAGTTATTAAAGTTTGTTTTAATTTTAAACAATTTCATATTCACAACGGTATTGAGAGCAATTAGAGCATTGTTCTTTTGTCTTTACCAATATGGCGTCCTATTTATTTGCCCTGCTATAACTTTGTAAAGTAATATGTAAATTGTTCGTGCTACATAAATACAATTACGCACACACGCCCAGAGAATAACAGTCCTGTTCTTGCTTGACTATTACTTGGTGTAGCTCACCATGTATAGATCTGCAGCTCACTGGATGGCACATTTCCTCTAGAAAATTCATCCATTCGGTGATGTCTTCCATTGTTTGTAGTGAACACCCTCAACAGAAGGGGACAGGTCTAGTAAAAAAATAAACACAAATACGTCATTTATATAAATAGCAAATGAAAGTACTTATTACACATTACTCTATTAGGGGGATGTAGGTCAGGTAAATCACAAAAGCTACACGGAGGCTGCTTATAAACAATGTTTTGGAGAGACCCCATAATTAAACTTTGCTGTTCAAATGATTTCTGTATATGTGTAATAGGGACAGCATCTCTATAAAATGTTATGTATATCGCTCTACTGTAATTGTTAGGCGCTCTGAGCTTGCAAAAAGGCAGGAGGGCCTGGACAATTTAAGTTGTTTTACAACGTGACCAACTTGTGGACATGACAAGTTATATTATATAACCCTAGAAAAATTAGGCAGGGACTGGAGAATTAATTTTCTTTGCCAGGCTGGTATAACATTTTAAAAAAAAAATCTGTACCAGTACCTCAAAATTACCTTTAGTGGTGATGAAAAATGCAGACTGCAGAAGACAGCTGCATGAAGAGTTGTGAAAGGCTTTGGAAACCACAGGTATCCAAGGGATTAGTTAGAGAACATCTGCCCTAGATGAACCTCAACAGCTTCAAAAGATTACACATTTTCAAAGAATGGAGTCTCAGCTCCTCCATGTGGACATTACAAATTGTCCTACTTGCACTATGTGGCTTTAAAGGCGGTGGTCATGTCCCAGCTGAAAACTAGCCCATGTATAGTGACGCGACAGGGACCGATGAGAATTTATTTGTAGGTTCAGATGGCTGTATATACATAAAAATAGCACCAAAACTAATTAAAAAAAACAAAAAAAAAAAACAGAAAACGGTATATATATATATATATATAAGAATGTTATATCAAATAGAATTGACCACATATAAACCCAGAAGCCAATATATAAATGGACACATACATAATCATGTAAGTGGCAATCAGGAGGCACAAAAAAATATTATAATAAGTGATACTAAGGTGCTTATGTACACTAATAACAATACACATACGTGTAGTAATGTATAAAAAAATAATAATGTACAAGATAAAAAGGTAATATTAGTATATAACAACAGTCACTGGTGATTACATAATGTAGTTGTGCTTATCTAAGAGATCTACCCCTAAGAGCAATACAGGTCAATGAAATTAAGATACAAACTATCTTAATGTGTTCTTGTGTAGGAATGTGAGCCCATGTGTGATCTGCCCATAAGGTAAATACAGATCATAGTGAATATTAAATCTATATACATAGATCCCCATAAATGAGAAAAATATTAAGAAGGATCTAAGAACTATAATGGTGCCACAAGTATACTATTAGTGTAACCTCTAAGTGATAATAAACATAAGTGATAAAGTGTTAAATTAGTAACCGATCCTCTAAAGGAAGTTAATATAATTATGTCTAGTGAATGTGGTACTATACAATAAGGTGTCTATGCCAATATAAAATACCAACATAAATATATATGTATATATACACATACAGGTCTCCTCCAAAGCCACAAATAAAACATAATTATTTGTGTGTCTACAAATTAAAGAAAGGATTAATATAGATAGCATTCATTTAGGCCTAAAGGGTTCTGGGTTTGTAACCTCCAGATTCATTTACATTCCTTTCTGTAATAGGCGTCGATCCCAGTCATCTTTCTTGGACCTTGTGGGATATTCTAGTGAGAACTATAGGGCTTGATTGGGGTGGTTTACTTTTCCTTACACAGTACACTATTGTATGGTCACTGATTGTATTCTCTCCTCAAATCCAGTATAGCAAGGAGTGGTTGTAAGATTTCAGGTTTGTCCGTGTGGGTTGAGAAATTAGTTGCGTTAGGTTTAGTGACTTGAGTTGTATCTGGATTTTGTGGTTTTTAGGGTCGAGCCAATTGTAGTTTAAATCCCCCAAGAACTAGAATATCAGTAGGGAGCCCACTGCAACAATACCATACAGCAGGGTGCACAAACTGGGGGGTGCGACGGTTGCAGAGGCCTTGCACTTTTCCCCCAAGGCATTTAAATAAAATGCCGGGGGACCACGCGAGGCCTCTCTAATTTCCCTTACCGTGACTCGGTCGGCTTGAGTGACGCGTCGCCATGGCAACACGGCGTAAAATGGCTCATGGGTCACGTGACATGACCCCAGTGCGTCATTTGATGCTTCAGACTAGGTATGGGGGGGAGCGAGCAGCTGGGGAGAGCAGACAGGGGGGCGCAGGGCAAAAAGGCTTGCGCACCCCTGCTATACAGTAACCCACTCCTGACATGGCCAAGAGCTTTAATTCTGCTATGTACTGGTATATCACCAACAAGCAGTGTATCAGTATTTGGTACACATTTCACGAAAAATAGAAACGTATCACTCCTCTGCTGTCAGAGGGACCAGCAAAACACGGCAGCATGGGTTAATATTGCTCCTGCAGTTCAAGTTCAATGTTAACACAGGTATATTCTGAATACATGGACGGTGCATCACATGCGCAATGTGTTTACATCCCATCAGGCAATGAAAGGGTTAAAGCAGATGATAATATTAATGGACAGTTTACAGTGTGCCAACATATTTCTTGTTCATTTTTTCACATGTATATTAATGCAATGGCATTCCACATTTACCATTGCACCAGCCCTGCTATAAAAATGTCTAGGTGTAGTGGCAGCCATTTTATTTCCCTGGGAGGCACATTTTCTGCAAATTAAATTTGTAGAATGAGCAAATGAGAATGCAAATACAGAATGTAAAAAAAAAAAATGTGGGGCTGCTCAATACAAAATGTCAGACAATGGTAAAAAGACAGGAGAGTACACGGGGTTTGCGTATTTTTAACATTTCCATTACAAGTTTATATTTCCCGCTCCCCCCCCCCATTTGTTTTCATGTTGACCCAATGAATGAGAAACAATGTAACCATGATCATTCGATAAGTACATTTTTACTGAATAATAAAGTCACTGTGTAATAGTGTCACTGTGTAATAGTGTCACTGTAAAAGCGGCTGTATATTTGAAGGAGGCTATTTGCAGTCTTATGATTACTGTACACACAATGCATATCCATAGGATAGTGAAACGAACTAGAGGTAACTCAATGTATTACGCCCGGGTAACATGTTATACATAGATAAAACTGCTCATACAGTACTGTTGCTTCTGGCACTGAAGGAGATGTAAGTGGCAATCCCCTCTACTCACCATCACAATCAGCTTCCGTGTCCCCCCTATGACTCAGGTCATTATTTCTTTACCACTTGGTTTTACGCCAGCCTGCACCATCACCCCCACCCCGCCGTATATATAGTAAATAAACCCCTGGGCCTGCTCTTCTCCGGAAGCAAATGCCACCTTCTCTGCTCTCATCTCCGTTACCTTCTCCCGGTCGATAGGCTTCTCCGGCTCCTTTTTGATCTCCTCCTGAGTCACCCGAGACTCGACCGCCATTTTATCCAGCTCGCACTCCGGACAGGGACACCGTGAGCGCGAAGAAACACCGGACAAAACACTCCACGCGCTCACCCGTCGCACACCAACTTCCGGCGCCAGGCAGCACACTTCCCGGGCGATGGTTGCTACGTCACTCCGCATAAATCTTGTGTTGGTATAGCGCACAGACACGTCACGTAAACGTGGATCTGTGGTCGGCCATTTTTGTTCAGGGCGTTCAGTACAGAGGTGCGAAATTATGTGATTCTAATGTAGAGGAATCCTGGAGTTGTCGGCCAGTTTTGTACACAGCAAATGTGGGATGCCTTACTATTCACTATTTAGGATCTTTAGAGCCGGTCTGTTTGGCAGTTAAACGTTTATTCGTTTATTTATTTGAATGAAAAACGGTATATGTCTCTGCATTTTGATGCAGAGGGGAATTAAATGTAATGAGTCAATCAGCCCCGATCTGTAAACGTTGGTGTCAAAAAATAGTTACCTAAAAGGAAAGGAATAGTGTCACGATTTGGGGGTTTATGTATCAAGACATGGAAAGTGGTGCAAGGTCTGTGGGAGACAAAATCTGCAACTGTGTGTAACGGCTGGACCCCCCTTGTCTGACCCACCCAATCTCACATTGGCCCGTGTGGTCTAACCGGTCCCCATTACAAGGTCGTGTGTGGTGGTGCACCTGCCAGTAACAGGACTCCTGAGTCTCCCGCTTGGTGTTATAGAGGATATCATCAGGACAGGTATCTGAGGTAGTGGTTACGAGTCCAACTTACTTCACGTGCAGCGCCTCCACCTCATCAGGATCTATGCTTCCGCAGGGAGATTGTCCTGGTGAGGAACTCCTTCTTGGTGGTGACTGCCACTGCAGAGTAATCTCACACTCACACAGTGGGGTTTTCTTTGAACATGGCATCTTTATTGTAGACTGGTATGTAGCAGGCTGCCCCATGCAGCTGCCGGCTCTAGCCGCACATCTCTCCGTGCTGTCCCTTTGCCAGGTACGCCCTCCCGTCTTGAAGTGGGTTTCCCTTTCTCCTAGGGAGATCACCACTGCGCCAGGTTCCTGGACACAGTGTGGCTTAGACAGACTTAATTGGTCACTCTGCTACCGCTAGTTACAGCACTAGGGTCACAAAAGTATTCCTCCAATCCTTTATGCCGTAGCATACATTTTACCAGCTGCTTCACACAACTGCTGGCTAACACTTTCAACAACACTAACTGACAGTGCTGTGCCCTTTATACCTCAGGGGGCAGGCGCATCTCTGATGTCACTATCCAGGGACTCAGAGCATACAGCCACTCCCTTCCTTACACAGGGCACCACACCAGAGTGTGAGGGAAAACCTCCATAACTACTGTTGGCAGGCCTGTACTTACCAGGGCTTACTGCCAACAGGGAAGATGTACGCAGTCATTATTATGCATGGCTACATACTCCCCCTGGTTAATACCCACCGTCCCGGCTGGGACCTAAATTTGGTGTACCTTGCGCCAGGAAACACTGCAAAAGAACACACAAATAACATGGCAAACCTCATCACATTGACATAATAATGCAAGCCCATCTCACTCACTGACCAGCAGGGAGCGCTAAAGAAAAATCAGACCACTCTAATTTGGCACTCAATAGTAATGTCGAGGATCTGGCTTCTTCACCTCCTGCCCCGCGGCATCATGCACAGTCACGCTGTATTCCCGTGGTATTCCTCGCTCATTGCAATACACCACTTTGTGCATGTACACACTGCGTCCTATCTTCCAGACCCGCATAAGTTGAGCTACCCTCTGCTCGGCCTGAATTCCTTTAATGGCTCCCCCTTTTTCTACGATATAGTGCTGAATATCGTTTTTAAGCCATCTCTCCCTATTCTCCTCTATCTCTCTCATTAGAGGTTCCGGGACATACGGGTAATCAAGCCCATGCGACCTTCTGTATTTTGCCGCAATAGCCCGTTCAGCTCGGCAAGTCCTGGTCAAGCTACTTTTGCCAGCCGCCCCGGGCAGCACCCATGACAGGGGCTCATCGGTCTCTACCGGGTCATCCAACCCTGCGGACCCCTTTGGGATAATAAGGCCTGCCTGGATGCGATCCCACCTTACCCTTAGGGCCCTAAGGTATGCCTCGTCATCAAAGTCCCCTGCAGCCCACCAGTGATCAACCACTCCCTCCCTCTCTAGGATAAATCGAGTGCGGTCGAACCAGGCTACATACCCCTCGTATAACGGGGCCCACCACCTAGTCTCCCTCCGTTCTTCGGAGTTAGGGTCTATAGACTCCTCTATTGATTCCTCATCAGGCCCACCCGAAGATACCCCGGACGTACCCTCAGATCGCTCAACAATTCCTTTGTACTGTGCGGTGTTTCTAACGGTAACGCTTAGCACACTAGGGCAATCACTGGATACCGACACTTGTCGGCACATCCTCCCTCCGACCCATCATCCGAAGTTCCCCAGTCCAGGCTTCCAGTCCGATCCTCGGAAGGACCCCGTGACTCCCCGGACAACCCTAAGCTAGAACTGGACCCGAATGAAATAGTGACGGGGACAGGGGCTTTAGCTAGGGCCTTGGGGCTAACCTTGGGTGTGGACGGGTTTTGGGGACGGGACCGAACCGTAGGTATAGGCAGGGTTACGACCTGCTCCCCAGCAATACCTGTCTCGGCTTCGGCACAAAGTCTCTTTCTCACCGGCAGTGGGACTCTTCACTCTCCGACTCGAGCGCCCATTCCGTCTGGCAGTAGGTGAACGACTTCCGCTGCTCGACCTCAGAGGCGCGACCATCTCCCACTCGATGCCGCTCTGGTCATCCGGAATCACCTCCGCACACGCACGTGCTTCGACGCCATCTTGGGTTGGATCCCCAATCGGGATCTCTTCCTCCACGAGGACATTCGGCAACACCCGTCTGCTGCGCGATCCAGTCTGGCTCTGGACTCGCTCTTCCTTCTCCTCCACCCCCTGGGTCTGCGACAGGCACGGTGTCATCTTATAGTACCTCGCAGGGTCGGGGTGGATCGACCTCCTTCCGATCCACTAGTCACCACGGCAGTGGGACTCCAGCGATCGGGTGGTCGCGGTACTGGAGACACTCTACTCCGCGTCTCTACACCACGGGGAATGGCATCTCTCCATGGCGTACCAATAGTATGACAGTCTCTTTTTATGACCATCTTACTCGACAGCCTAGCACACTCCTCGTCCGAGGATTCCACTTGGCACTTCGGCCGAGGCATCCCAGTAGGAGACCGGCGATGGGCTCCTCGGTGATCACCTCTCCGATGGCTGGGTTTCTCCGTCGGGAGCACCGAACCTGACTCCGACTCCGCGGGACCTGCACTCTCATTCCACAGTGCTCCCGGCTGCTCATCGATCGGCATCGGGACATTTCCTGCCACTCCCACCGCTTGTACCGGTACAAAAGTGGTCATGGGCCACATGTACTGCAGTCCACAGTGGGGGCATCAGGCCTCGCTGCCCACGGCTCCGCCCGGCAGTCTGCACTGCAGGCAAAGACACGCCACAGTCTCCACACCCTCTACACGGATGATCAGGAAGCCTCCTGGAGCCGAGTAGGGATGAGTAGAGATCAACGGACCCTGGTCCACTTTATCAGCAACTGCAGCCATATTCACCAGCGGAGGCACTCGTTTCAGAGGTCTGTACTGGTCAATGGCTCTTCGCAACTGAAGGGCAGGGGCGGGTTTGGCAACCCCTCCTCCTTCTTTCTCCATCGATATCCGGTGGAACTGCAAACCACTCCCCCTGGTTGAAACTAGGGGGATGTCTCGTACACTTGTAGGCTGACCCAGCACAGGTGCAGAGTGAGTCATAGTCCATGAGGGCGCGGCTCCAGCTTTCGCGCCAAACTCCCCCTCGGGGTGGAGTTTTCTCATTGGCGCCAATCCTGGCCAACAATTAGCAAACTGCAAAGTTGCAAGACTTTCTGCAGCATGCCCACGCGGTGTCCCGGGAACGCGGGAACCGCCATCTTGGTAAGTATTGTCCTTCTTTCCATGTGAGGTAGCGTCTGGCTGTTTGTTAATTGGGGTATAACAAAGTCCATTTCGTTCCTCCCATCGGATAACACTGTCATGCTCATTATTCTCAGGGGTATCATCCAGAGAACAAAAACATGATAAACACGGCGCAGCCACGGCTTTCACGCCATTCCACAACAAACTCACAAAAGTCTCTTCTGTAGCTTGTTCTTCACCCACGCACAGTTTATATGCGTGTTCTTCCTCTGACCGCAATCCTGGACCTTCTACTCTGTGCAGATCCTCCATTCTTGCGGTTCTCTCTCCCCGCCATCCTGGACCTTCTACTCTATGCAGATCCTCCATTCTGACGGTTCTCTCTCGCTGCCATCCTGGACCTTCTGCTCTGTGCAGATCCTCCATTCCGACAGGTCTCTCTTGATCGTTGAACACGGGGTTCCCGTACATGGAGCTCCGCTCTGCGGGGCAGCTACCACATCCGTACAATAAACATGCCTTGTGCACCACCTTGTATACCTAACGTAGATCTGACTCGTGTTTGCACTACCTCAGGCTAGGCTCACTCTTTCTGTGTCTACTGTAACACGTTCCTCCAGTCTGTGCTCCTTGGTAAGTGATCTGGAATGGAGACTAGAGTACTCTGGCTCTTCCATGCAGTACTTTGGGCGTCGACCTACTTTTGGCTAGCCTAGTGCGGACCCTTCCAGAATTCCTGCCCTAAGTTACCAGTTTATCCCTTCAGGCGTCCCCCGCTAGCGCTACCTCAAGGTGACTAGAACAGCAATAGCCCCCTGCTCCAGACTCACTAACCCCTTACGGATCCCAAGGCGTCTTTGCGGCATGCAGCTCTAGCATCTCCCTGACTACCCCTGGCTCCGTCCCACGCAGCACAAAGTGGCAGCAGACACTTTCCCTGTTTCCTAATGTGTGCCTAGCAAAAGCCTGTCCTGTTAACAGGTCTCTCAGCAGCGCCTCCAAATGTAACGGCTGGACCCCCCTTGTCTGACCCACCCAATCTCACATTGGCCCGTGTGGTCTAACCGGTCCCCATTACAAGGTCGTGTGTGGTGGTGCACCTGCCAGTACCAGGACTCCTGAGCCTCCCGCTTGGTGTTATAGAGGATATCATCAGGACAGATATCTGAGGTAGTGGTTACGAGTGCAACTTACTTCACGTGCAGCGCCTCCACCTCATCAGGATCTATGCTTCCGCAGGGAGATTGTCCTGGTGAGGAACTCCTTCTTGGTGGTGACTGCCACTGCAGAGTAATCTCACACTCACACAGTGGGGTTTTCTTTGAACATGGCATCTTTATTGTAGACTGGGATGTAGCAGGCTGCCCCATGCAGCTGCCGGCTCTAGCCGCACATCTCTCCGTGCTGTCCCTTTGCCAGGTACGCCCTCCCGTCTTGAAGTGGGTTTCCCTTTCTCCTAGGGAGATCACCACTGCGCCAGGTCCCTGGACACAGTGTGGCTTAGACAGACTTAATTGGTCACTCTGCTACCGCTAGTTACAGCACTAGGGTCACAAAAGTATTCCTCCAATCCTTTATGCCGTAGCATACATTTTACCAGCTGCTTCACACAACTGCTGGCTAACACTTTCAACAACACTAACTGACAGTGCTGTGCCCTTTATACCTCAGGGGGCAGGCGCATCTCTGATGTCACTATCCAGGGACTCAGAGCATACAGCCACTCCCTTCCTTACACAGGGCACCACACCAGAGTGTGAGGGAAAACCTCCATAACTACTGTTGGCAGGCCTGTACTTACCAGGGCTTACTGCCAACAGGGAAGATGTACGCAGTCATTATTATGCATGGCTACATGTGTAACTGTGTTCCCCTCCCCCTCCCCCCCCCCCCCCCCCAATTGCAGATCGGGGCCATTACTGGGTGTTTGTGGTGCATACATGCTGGTAACAGGAGGGCAGAGTTGTCCGCGGTAACTTTGGGACTTCAGGAACAGGCTTCTGGGGTCCATACCCCATGATATACTTAGCAGTGCAGCGCCTTCATCTGCCGTAGGCTCCAGGAATATGGAGGCGATCTCCCACGGTAGAATCGTAACTCTCCCCCCAGTTAGATCACACACCAGGCAGGAGTATATTGCAAAACAGGAATGGGTTTATTACTACTCTTAGTGCAGTAAGGTACAGGTACTCAGCAGTCACCTGCCGGATCACAGTCTCGTATATCAGCTCACAGGTATCACCGGAGATAGTATCCAAAGAAAAAAGTCAAGACGAAGCCCTATTCCTAAGGGTGAAACGCGTAGAGGAGGAGATCGTGGTGTAGCCCCATTATGAATCTGTGCCAATAAAGTTTTTTGTATCATCCGGGACCTTGAGCATTTCTGTCATGCGCAGTAGCGCCTTTACCAAACACAAACCTATCACCGGAGATAGTCCCTGGATCGTCACTATGGGCATAGGGCAACGCAGCCGTCCTAGCTCTTCCCCACCTCCCTTGCGGAGGCAGAGGTATAGTCACTACTCCTCCCCGGAGGGAAGAGCACATGGGAAGGCCCCAATCTCAGGCTCCCAGTCGTGACCTTCCTTACTCATGGGGAAGGAACAACCCACTAACTTTAGGGCGGTCCAGCCCTTAAGTACAGCCAGAGGGCGGGCATCCCGTTGGCCCAGCTGCAACAGGATATGCCACCCCCTGCTGTCACTCAAGCACAGCACCAAGGATGAAGGGGGAAAACCCATAATAACTACTGGCAGACCTGTGAATACCAGGGTTTACTGCCAGCCCATAGGGTAGATTTAGTAGCCAGGGGGTACCCCGCTACATACCTGCTGGCAACAGGAGGGCTGAGTCGTCCGTCGATGGTAATGTGGACACAGGAACAGGCTTCTGGGGTTCATAACCCACATATCTCCTTAGCAGTGCAGCGCCTCCATCTGCTGTGGACTCCAGGAACTGAAGGTGATCTTCCACGGTAGAACTTATTACCTCTCCCCCCAGTAAGGTCACGCACCAGGCAGGAGGTATATTGCAAAAACAGGAACGGGTTTATTACTACACTGCAGTAACAGTTACACGGCAGTCTTCTGCCGGATACAGTCTGTCAGGTCAGCTATCACTGAAGATGGTCCCTGGACCGTCACTACAGGCCGAGGGCACCCGTAGCCGTCCTAGCCCTTCCCCACCTCCCTAGCAGAGGCAAAGGTATGGTCCACACTCACTCTCCCCCAGAGGGTAGAGCACATGGGAAGACCCCAATCTCAGGCTCCCAGTTGTGTGACCTGCCGTCCTCAGAGGAGACGGAACACATCATTTGGGCGGTGTCTGCCTTTAAGTAAAACCAGGAGAGGCACCAGGTCTGTCCCAGGATTGGGCAATCTCAAACCTGCTGTACCCCAATCCTCCGACACTCAGGGGCAGCACCAGTGAAGGGGGAAAACCCCATGATGACTACTGGCAGGCCTGCTGTACCAGGGCTTACTGCCAGGAGAAGGGCAGAATAGTAGTCAGGGATGACCCTGCTATACGTGTATAAAAGAAAAAAGATCCATTGAAATCAGTAGGATTGTTTCTTTGATACATCTGATGCAGTTTGTTTTTCCTCAGAATTGTCCTATTCTGCCTTTGACATATGAAAATATGAAACATGAAAATAAATAAATAAAAAAAACTAAAGGAAAATGTAATCTGGTGTTGCATGTTTCAGTTGCACATTGTACCATAACAGGAACCCTCAAAGATATTGAAGTAGTTTGTGCCGTTTTTGCCACAAAAAAACAGAACAAATATATCGATGGGGTCACAAGGAGAAAATTGTAACGTCATCTCCTGATGACATTACAACATTTATTGGCCACTGGCCGGAGCAAGTCCAGACCATGTGGTCATTTTGTGTCCACTGTGCAAGTATTCTTATATATCCCAGATCAGTCATCTGCTGACGAACAGATGACATAATAAGAAGACAATCATCCTCACTGTGAGGGATTGCCAATTATGCATAAGGGATGCCAGGGGTTAAAGTAGCAATCCCGCTTCTCTAACCCCTTATTTGGGAACCAGGGGGTCCTCCATAGCTGAACAGCGTTATTTTCAGTTTTCAGTATCCCCATACTAAAATACTTTCCATTGAAGTTACCAATGTCTCCAGGGGAAACAAAATGGCCATTCAAATTCCATGCATCATGTGACCAGGAAATGTGTTCCGACTGTATTTGAAGGATCTTTCTCAGGCAGCATTGATAGTACTTTTCCAGATCCAGATGTCTCCCATATGTTATCTATGTCTCAGCTGCATACAGTAAAGTGGAGATCACGACTTCTTGATAAACCAGCATCTTGGTTTCGTATCTGATTTTGTGATCATCGAACACCCGTTTCCTCAGGTGTCCGAAGGCTGCACATGGAACATTTGTGGCAATGTTGGATTTCTTCATATATGCCAGCCCTGTGTGAGAGATGGCTTACATGATATGGAAAGTGCTCAACCTTTTCCAGAGTCTCAACTTGAATCTTTTTTATTTATTAATCAAATGTTTTACCATGAAGTAATACATTGAGTAGTAAACCTCTCATTTTCAAGTATGTTCTGGGCATAGAGTTATAATGACATGTACATGGTTACAAATACATTCTTACATTAAGTGAACAAAGTTATACATTATATACAAGACATTGCATGCACAGTTACAGATAATATATATTATAGGCGTATGTAACAGTTACAGACCAGATTAAAATGTGAGACCGCTTTAGTTTTGAAAGAATTTAGACTGGTGGCGGCAGTGAGAATCTCAGGTAGATTGTTCCAGTTGTGGGGTGCACAGTAAGAGAAGGAGGAGCGTCCGGATACTTTGTTGAACCTTGGGACAATTAACAGTCTTTTGAATCATAGGCACGTCCTATGGAGGTAAGTATCTCTGGAAGCAGGGTGTCTCCGGAGCTTAAATTAACACAGTTCAGCTGCAGAGTTCCCCTGCTACAATCCTGTAATCAGTTTTTATTTTTAAGTGAAACCGTATTGCTGCTTTAAATACCCTTGCGCTTAATCAATTATTGATATATATTCATACAAGAGACAGTCCTAATTTTACATACACAAAACAAAATGAAGGACCTACTTTAGTGAGATAATACAGTTTTATAGAAGCCGTTTTATACAATGGAGTAAAAGATCCTAAATGTATATGAGAACTACTGTAACAATCAATTCTTGACATTAATTTAAAGGGACAGTCCCTGTTTATTGTATATACACAAAACAATTACAATGAACTAACTATACTGTAGTAACAAATTAGAGTATTGAACGTCAGTAGAAGAGAAGAAATAGAATACCCCAGATGTATACGAAAAATGTATCTTGATCACAATATGGAATTTCTATTGCGAACTTTGAGAAGAGAAAGAAGAAATGTACAAATATATTGTATCTATATAAACTAAGTGTAATATTACAAATGTATATGTAATGTGACACATGGTAATGGCTGGGCAGAAGGACGCGGGGCGTATCTACACCGCAGTGTACAGCAAGGAGAAGAAACACACTGGGATCATCTCCATGACGATGACGGACGCCAGGTAGGTGGACGTGGGGCATGTTTACATCCCAAGGCACAAATGAGAAGAAACACAGCCTTAATGACGTCATCATGATGGTGCCCGGCACAATAGGAGTATCTCCATGACTACGGAGGATTTGGGGGCGTGTCAAATCACTAAACACAGAGAGGAAAAGTAAATGCATCTACAATGATGGTATTAAGATGGAGCCCGATGCTGAAACGTTACCACGACTACGGGGACGCATGTGTGGACGACACCTGCTGTATTGGGTCAGATGTTTGCAGCAAGAAATTTCATTGGATAGTGCAGAAGCCACGGCCTCCTTTCAGCTGCAACATTAAGGAGTAATGAGGATTCAGCATATGACAGCAGGTGTCATTGATTATCGTCAAAGAGCATTCTGGGGATTTGTATGGGTTTATAAGACTATGAGACACTTTAGTTTAAGCCACTCACCACTTGAAAAAGACTGCTTTGGTCGAAACGTCGCTAAGTTCTTGGCTCATTAAATAGCATTTAGAAACATCCGCAGTGCCTTGTGTTATTCTTATATCAGTGTATGATTTGGATTTCCAGCAGGACTTCTTTCAACGCAAGTGCACCGGTAAATATGAAAGATTTTGCAATATATGGTGTGCAGTAGTAATCCTCCATTTGCAATGACTCACATGAGACATCTTATAATGTGACTCCGCAACAGATATAACAAATTCATCTCTCATAAGTAGTGATGTACCTAGTACCGGGTAATTACCCAGTACCCGGCTTACCCGCGCTTTTTCAGCTACCCGTAAATTACCCGGTCCCAGCAGCAGGGAGCTGGAACCGGCACTGGGTAATTTCCGCATTCTGGCTCTGCTCCCTCAGTCCTCCAATTGGAGAACGGCAGGAGCAGAGCAGCTGAAGACTAGAACACTTACCTGCAGCCA
Source organism: Ascaphus truei (assembly GCF_040206685.1). Classification (NCBI taxonomy): domain Eukaryota; kingdom Metazoa; phylum Chordata; class Amphibia; order Anura; family Ascaphidae; genus Ascaphus; species Ascaphus truei. The sequence goes on from NC_134485.1 coordinate 377,677,352, forward strand.
GCTGCAGAAGGTGAGGACGACCGCAGCGACATCGTGGGAGCAGCGGCAGACATCCTGGTGGCGGTGGCAGCAGAAGACGTCTTTGTTGAGCCGGTGGGAGCAGCAGAACACATCACAGCCGATGCCGGTGGGAGCCGGGAAACCATATGCCGAGGAGGAGCTGGCTGTCCAATAGTAACGCTCCTGCTCCGGTCACATGGTTCCCTGGATCCCACCGGCATCGGCTGTGATTTGTTCCGCTGCTCCCACCGGCTCAACAAGGACGTCTTCTGCTGCCACCGCCACCAGGATGTCTGCCGCTGCTCCCACGATGTCACCGCGGTACTCCTCACCCTCTGCAGCGGTCTTCCTCATCCTCTGCCACCGGCTGCAGGTAAGTCTATGCTACCCATCCGGGCACCCGGTTCCCGGCCCGGCAAAATTTTGAATTTTCCCCTGGTACCCGTTTTTTTGTAAAAAAAAAAAAAAGAGGACTCGGTACAACACTACTCATAAGTCTAAACAGGTAGAGTTAATTAATACATTTAATTTAATTATTGAATTAATTGATTTAATTTAATTTAGTTAAAAATATCAGAAAAGGGAGAATTCCCACCTAAATAAACTTGTCTTTTTAATCAAGGAAGGAAACCAAGTCTATATCAATCCTTGGGGAACTAAATTTTTTAATTTATGTATACAAGAGGGCTCCTTTTGGGAGATAGTTTTAATCCTATCACCACCTCTAGGATTCCACCCACACAACCGGAGAGATATGGTCCATGTGAATCCAAGAAGTAGTGATAAGATTAAAGCTGTTGTTTCTATGGAAGGCGCATCTGTGTGACATCTTTTATTGTGGTGAAGCCATTGCACACCAGATGGTTGGAGGTCTATTTCTGCTGCCGCTGTCTTCCACATTGGCAATTGCTGAGATCACCTGCTCTGCTTTTGAGGACCTGTGAACGCACAGCAGGGGGCTGAGTAGGTTTATTATAGTGGCGACCGGTACTCGCTACATCACAAAATCATCGGAGGATATAAATTGCTTTTCAGGAGGGAAAGTATCCCTTGTACATACCACATATGTATATGAATCACAGTGGGTTAGTGGACTCGGCTAATCTATTCTGACCACAGACTGGATACTCCCAGGTTTCGGTCTACATGGGTAAAGATTTGTCATGTTAGAGAAATACGAGACCAGACAGAAGTACATATTTAAGTGTACAGAATGTGCTCAGCTTGATGAGTGGAATTAATACATTTTTTTCAGCTCTGTGGGGGAGATCACAGAGCTGAAAATGTAACAATAAAAAGCTTAATTTATAGCCAGGCTTTAGGCAAAACTGCGCCCCATTACGACAAATATATATATATTTTAATGTTGCTGCATATTTTACAAACAACGCAATGCTGAATAGGGAAATGCAATACACATACATCTGGTTGCATTAACCCCTTCGTGCTAGGGGAGCCGGAAACACATTGCAAAGTGGTGTACAAGATATTTACAGGTGTTGCAAATGTATAAGATGAGTATACAGTTGTGTGAAAAAGAAAGTACACCCTCTTTGAATTCTATGGTTTTACATATCAGGACATAATAACAATCATCTGTTCCTTAGCAGGTCTTAAAATTAGGTAAATACAACCTCTGATGAACAGCAACACATGACATATTACACCGTGTCAGGATTTAACAAAAATAAAGCCAAAATGGAGAAGCTATGTGTGAAAAACTAAGTACATCCTTACTGCTTCCATAGGAATTAAGATGCTAAGTAGCAGACAGGAGCTGCTAATCAAATGCCCTTGATTAATTGATCAGCAAGTGTGACCACCTCTATAAAAGCCGAAGTTTTAGCAGTTTGCTGGTCTGGAGCATTCAGGTGTGTGTTAACACAATACCAAGGAGGAAAGACATCAGCAATGATCTTAGAGAAGCAATTGTTGCTGCCCATCAATCTGGGAAGGGTTATAAGGCCATTTCCAAACAATATAAAGTCCATCATTCTGCAGTGAGAAAGATTATTCAAAAGTGAAAAACATTCAAGACAGTTGCAATCTTCCCAGGAGTGGACGTCCCAGCCATTTCACCCCAAGGTCAGACCGTGCAATGCTCGGAGAAATTGCAAAAAAAAAAAAAACAAGAGTTACATCTCAGACTCTACAGGCCTCAGTTAGCATGTTAAATGTTCAAGTTCATGACAGTACAATTAGAAAAAGACTGAACAAGTATGGTTTGTTTGGACGGGTTGCCAGGTGAAAGCCTCTTCTCTCTAAAAAGAACATGGCAGCACGGCTTAGGTTTGCAAAGTTGCATCTGAACAAACCACAAGACTTCTGGAACAATGTCCTTTGGACAGACGAGACCAAAGTGGAGATGTTTGGCCATAATGCACAGCACCACGTTTGGCAAAAACCAAACACAGCATATCAGCACAAATACCTCATACCAACTGTCAAGCACGGTGGTGGAGGGGTGATGATTTGGATTTGTTTTGCAGCCACAGGACCTGGGAACCTTGCAGTCATTGAGTCGACCATGAACTCCTCTGTATACCAAAGTATTCTAGAGTCAAATGTGAGGCCATCTGTCTGACAGCTAAAGCTTGGCCGGAATTGGGTCATGCAACAGGACAATGATCCCAAGCACACCAGCAAATCTACAACAGAATGGCTGAAAAAGAAAAGAATCAAGGTGTTGCAATGGCCCAGTCAAAGTCCAGACCTCAACCCGATTGAAATGCTGTGGCTGGTTCTTAAACAAATGCCCACAAACCTCAATGAACTGAAGCAACATTGTAAAGAAGAGTGGACCAATATTCCTCCACAACGATATGAGAGACTGATAAAGTCCTACAGAAAATGATTACTTCAAGTTATTGCTGCTAAAGGTGGTTCTACAAGCTATTGAATCATAAGGTATACTTAGTTTTTCACACATGGCTTCTCCATTTTGGCTTTATTTTTGTTAAATAAATCATGACACGGTGTAATATGTCATGTGTTGTTGTTCATCTGAGGTTGTATTTACCTAATTTTTAGACCTGCTAAGGAACAGATGATTGTTATTATATCTTGATATGTAAAACCATGGAATTATAAGAGGGTGTACTTTCTTTTTCACACAACTGTATATAATACATACACATTATATATATATATATATATATATATATATATATATATATATATATATATATACCCTTATACATACAGGCATACCCCACATTAACATACGCAATGGGACAGGAGCATGTATGTAAAGCGAAAATGTACTTAAAGTGAAGCACTACCTTTTTCCCACTTATCGATGCATTTACTGTACTGCAATCGTCATATACGTGCATAACTGATGTAAATAACGCATTTGTAACAGGCTCTATAGTCTCCCTGCTTGCACACACCTCCGGTACAGGTAGGGAGCCGGTACTCCTGTTCAGGACGTGCTGGCTGGCGCATGCGTGAGCTGGCGTTTGCCTATTGAGCGAGATGTACTTACTCGCGAGTGTACTTAAAGTGAGTGTACTTAAACCGGGGTATGCCTGTACAGTGTTCGACAAATCACCCAAAAATCTACTCGCCCAACCAAAAAATCTACTCGCCACCTAGCCCCGCCCCCAGCCTGCCATTAGTCCCGCCCCTAGCCCCACCCCCACTTTTTAAAAAGGCGTAAATTGCTACTAAGAAGCTTGTGTGTGACTAGTCGGTGGGTGGGTGTGTGAGTGTGTGAGTAGGGGGTGAGTGTGTGAGTAGGGGGTGAGTGTGTGAGTAGGGGGTGAGTGTGTGAGTAGGGGGTGAGTGTGTGAGTAGCGGGTGAGTGTGTGAGTAGCGGGTGAGTGTGTGAGTAGCGGGTGAGTGTGTGAGTAGCGGGTGAGTGTGTGAGTAGGTGGTGAGTGTGTGAGTAGGGGGTGAGTGTGTGAGTAGGGGGTGAGAGGGTGACTGGGTGAGAGGGTGACTGGGTGAGAGGGTGACTGGGTAAGAGGGTGGGGGGGTGAGAGGGTGACTGGGTTTGACTGGGTGGGGGGGTGACTGGGTGAGTAGGTGGGAGGGGGAGTAGGTGGGAGGGTGAGTAGGTGAGAGGGTGAGTAGGTGAGTAGGTGGGAGGGTGAGTAGGTGGGAGGGTGAGTAGGTGGGAGGGGGAGTAGGTGGGAGGGTGAGTAGGTGAGAGGGTGAGTAGGTGAGTAGGTGGGAGGGTGAGTAGGTGGGAGGGTGAGTAGGTGGGAGGGTGAGTAGGTGGGAGGGTGAGTAGGTGGGAGGGCGAGTAGGTGAGTAGGTGGATGAGTAGGTGGGAGGGAGTGGGGGGGTGAGTGAGTGGGGGGGTGAGTGAGTGGGAGGCTGGGGGGAGGGTGGGTGAGTTGTGGGTGATTGGGCAACTGCAGCGTTACATCAGTAACGTACCCGGGAACCCCCAAGCGAGGCCTCACAACCCCCACACAGAGACAAGGCCACGGCCGCCCCAGGGACATCATGAGGTCTCCCAGCCCCCACACATGAGACAGGGCCGCCCTGAGCCTCACTGCACCCAGAAAGAGCACGAGCTGCGGCGATGTCCCACCTTCCCCCCAGGGCACAGCCGTTACCTGGCCTGGGACCTTCGGATGCTCTGGTACAACATGATGGGCCAGGCGGCGGATGGCCCGCTTGAGGTGGGGGGCGGATGGCCCGCTTGAGGTGGGGGGCGGATGGCCGGATGGGAGGGGGGGGCGCGGATGGTCCGATGGGAGGGGGGGGGCGCGGATGGCCCGATGGGAGGGGGGGGCACGGACGGCCCGATGGGAGGGGGGGCGTGGATGGCACGATGGGAGGGGGGGCGCGGACGGCCGATGGGAGGGGGGGGCGCGGACGGCCCGATGGGAGGGGGGGGGCGCGGACGGCCCGATGGGAGGGGGGGGGCGCGGACGGCCCGATGGGAGGGGGGGGCGCGGACGGCCAGATGGGAGGGGGGGGCGCGGACGGCCCGATGGGAGGGGGGGGGCGCGGACGGCCCGATGGGAGGGGGGGGGCGCGGACGGCCCGATGGGAGGGGGGGGCGCGGACGGCCCGATGGGAGGGGGGGGCGCGGACGGCCCGATGGGAGGGGGGGCGCGGATGGCCCGATGGGAGGGGGGGCGCGGACGGCCCGATGGGAGGGGGGGCGCGGATGGCCCGATGGGAGGGGGGGGGTGGATGGCCCGTTGGGAGGGGGGGGTGGATGGCCCGATGGTGGGGGGGGAGGGGCGACAGATGGCCCTGCAGGGGCCTGTAGCAGACAGGCGCGGAAGGGGCTGGTTTCCAGAAAGGGGAGGAGTGAAAGCGCCGATGAGAGGAGGGAAAGTATTGCTGGAAGGAGGGAGGGCACTGCTCAGAGAGCCGTAGGCGGGGTAAACCCCCAACAACATGAACCCGCCTCCGGCTTTTTTTTTTTTTTTTTGTCCAGCGCGAGTGCGGGAAAAAAGGCAGCGTGAGCGGGGGAAATTTAAAAAAACAAACACGTGTGCTGCTTGGACTAATATTTACTCGCCCGGAGGTTAAATCTACACGCCCCGGGTGTGTAAATGTATAGCATTGTCGAATGATTATATATATATATATATATAATGAAAAGAAAAAGAAAACCATCCCAACTCAGCACTCAAGTATACTCAGAACAAATATCAAAGAAAATTATGATTTATTTAACAGCACAAATAATCAAACATAAAATACAAAAAATATTAAAACAAACACTGACATCCTCCTGTGATAGAATATGTATCAGACAGGGGAATCCCCTATGAAGATACTGATGGACGCCCAATACCCAAGGCAAGGGGAAAAAGCCTATACGCACAAAATATATGTAGAACAAGGGGTTAACAATATCCCCTTGAACCTACAAGGCCAGCCTCACCCCTAGTAAATATAAAACCACACAGCAAGCATAGATAACACATGCACCAAATTGCCTAATACATGCTGATGTCAAATACATATATTATATACATACACCGTAAATGCAGTTGGTATAATCAAGGCAAACCAGGCACAGTACCAAAAAGAGACTGTTAGTATGGGATCAACAATGGATAACAGTTCACATCAGTTAACATAGTCCATGAGACCATCCATGCCACACTGTGATAGTAAAATGTCCAAAGGGTAAAGATCTTCCAATTGAGGGGTCCATCCGCAGGGGTGTCGGGGAACAACAAACGCCCCAACACATGTTTCACCCTCACTTCATCAGGGGGCTTAAAATAATGCATGCTACCAAGGATTTAAATAGCCCACTGATTATAATGCCATCCAGCCTGCAGCTGTGCAAAGGTGGAAGAGTGCCTGCATGGCTCAAAAAGCACACCAGAATGAGTTCCACCTAGTCATTAGTTACTTCCCCTAAGGGACCAGGTGAAAAGAGCAAAACATCCAAGACATACCTAAGCCCGCAATGTATAAGACAGAGTTGAGAAGAAAAAAAAAGTGTGTGTATCTTTACACAGGTCCCTTAGAGCAAACGTCTCTGCAGCAATGTATCCAGAGGTAGATTCGTAGCTAAAAGCCGCTCTCCACAGCTCACAATGATGTATGATATTCAAATCTGCTCGCACTGTCCTCATTAGAGGGATCACTGTGAAAGAATCTTTTTAATCTACATATATATCTCAGCAAGAATTATACTAAAAAATATATAGATTGCACAAACTCAATTTGGAAATTAAATACAATGGTGATTTAAAAGAAGAAAATATACCTAGAGATAATGGCCTCTAGTATACAGCACACGGAAACATAACATAAGAACAGTATCCCATAGGAAAAGGGAAAGAGTAAAAAGATGTATAGCGAAGAAAAAGAGGATATGTAGGGGGGATGGTAATAGAATTGAAATTAAAAGAGGAGGAAAAAATGAGTGAATGATGAAACATAACAGACACAGGGAAAAGATCATATACTTACAAAAACATAGTATACCCTGTGTATTCATTCAGGCCCCCCGGAAGCAGAGTGCCAAGTTTAAAAATCCACCTGCACTCACGCTGCAGGAGGGCCCTCTCCATATCACTCTCTCCCCCTGCCCCCGAATACCCAACATCACCTGATCTATAGCAAAAGCCTTAAGTAGACCAGGATCAGAGTTGTGATTTGTTCGAAAATATTTAGCCCCCGTCGTGCGCTTCCTGCCTTTGAGTAAGTCCTGCTCAGAATTTTTGATACTCCGAACATGCTCCAATACATTATATTATATTAATTATATATATATATATATATCATTAATAAACCATGAAGCAAAAGCTATTCCTATTTTAGTATCTAGATACATATGACCTTTGAGAGCATTTGACTTTTGATGCATTCCCTATACCCATACAGGACAATATTTGAAAGTTTAGTGTAACTAAGATTTCACCACCTCCCTATCATGATGTATTTTTTATATATGTACACAGCTATTTACATAACATTTTTGCAGGCACAATGAGCCCCTGCCTGCAGTGATTACAATCTAATTTTGGTGCCTAAGATAAAGAGATTTCCCCAAGATCAAAAGTATAGCTGACACTGGGATTCAACCCAGGTTCACCTGACCATACCACTGAGCTTCTCCTTCAGCTCCTTCAGATGCAGAACACATGTCCACATCTCACACATAGGTAAGTCTTGACAGGGATTTTCTGTGCTCGGGAGATCAATGTTCAAAAGGTTGGAGGAGATTTTAAACTAGAATGGAGGGGTGTGTGTGTGTGTGTGTGTGTGTGTGTGTGTATGTGTGTGTGAAAGGAGTGCTACTGAGTGTGGCCAAATGTATACAACAAAAGACAGAAAAGCCCAATGCTACATCCAATTTCACAAAATATATAGTAATTAGTATATAGTTAAATACTTCAATAATAATATTCTCATAAATAAGGATCATTTAGTTAAAACCTTTGGCCAAAGCGTTATAAGCCTGCAAGCCAACGTCAAGGCATAACCAAATTTTGCAGGTCCTAACACTGACCTGCTGAAACTTCTCTTTTACCTCTGTGGAGGGAGAATGACTACACTGAGTCCATCCATATAGGATAATGAAAGAACCTATCTTACCTTAAAAATTGGTGAGGAGTGAAATTAAACCCTGGGAGTACCAAGAAAATGTTTGTAGAGATACTGTATGCTATAAACCAGCGGTGCGCAAACTGGGGGGCGCAAGATTATGTAGGGGGGGCGCGGGCTGAGTGCGGGGAAACCTGGGGGCGGGCAGAGCTGTGCAGGGCGGCCAGAAGCTCCGTGCACTGGCTGCTTCCCTGCTGTCTGTGTCAGAGGGGGCGGGGCCAGAAGCTCCGTGCAGAGACTGCTGCTGCTGCTTCTATGCTGTGTCTGCCTGCAGAGGGGGCGGGGCCTGCAGAGGGGGCGGGGCCTTCCCTGCACACAGACAAGCCCTCCTCCTCCTGTCTGTTACCCGCCCGTTTTCTGCAGCACATGGGGGGACCGGAGCAGGTTTAGTTACTCCCTCCCCCAGGTAGTGTGTGTGTGTGTGTATATATATATATATATGTGTGTGTGTGTGTGTGTGTATGTATGTGTGTGTATATGTATGTGTGTGTGTGTGTGTGTATATGTATGTGTGTGTATATGTATGTGTGTGTGTATGTGTGTGTGTATGTATGTGTGTGTGTGTATATATGTGTGTGTGTGTGTGTGTGTGTGTGTGTGTATGTATGTATGTATGTATATGTGTATATGTGTGTGTGTGTGTGTATGTATGTGTGTGTATATGTATGTGTGTGTGTATATGTATTTATGTGTGTATGTATGTATGTATGTGTGTGTATGTATGTGTGTATGTGTGTATATATATATGTGTGTGTGTATGTATGTATGTATGTATATGTGTATATGTGTGTGTGTATGTATATGTGTATATATATATATATATATATATATGTGTATATATATATATATGTGTGTGTGTATATATATATATATATATATATGTGTATATATATGACTGCAGTGTGTATTGTGTCTGTGTGTTGGTGGTGATTGAATGCAGCGGTGCACAATCTGAGGGGGGTCGCCCCGGCGCAAGATTATTTAGGCGGGGCGCGTGCGGCAAAACCTGGTTGCGCAGGCGAAAAAGATGTGCGCGCGCGGCCGAACAGAATAGTGCAGGTGGCGGTCACATAATTCGGAGGTACGGGGGAGGAGCACGCGCGAGCCCTGTGATGTCAAACGCCCCTCCCTCCGGTGTCTGCCCTACAATAACGCTGTGTTGCTGCTCTCCTCCGCTGGCAACCTGCTTCGCTGCGATCCTCTGCAAGTGAAAGGGTAGGCTGCCACTATATCACTCATACTATGAATGTACAGAATTAAGGTAAAAAAAGTGTAAACACTTCCCCACTTGTGCTTGCAAAATTATGCAGGACACCCTGTGCTCATGCTTGGAGAGTTGGTGATGTCACCGCTCTCAGCGGCAGCGTGGACGCAGTCTAATTTTGCAAGAGCGAGCTGTTGAAGTATGTAAGTATTTAAGCTGCGCTTATAGTGCCGGCGACGCGACGTCATCCGAAAAATGCATTGTCGCTGCCGCGTGCGCTTCTAGTAAGCGTGACGTGGCGATGCGATTTTTTGAAGCCGGCAATATTTGATTTTTCAGGGGCTGTCGCCTCATGTGACAGCCCCATAACCAATCAATGGCCAGGTCGCCCGCACCGCCGCCGCAAAGCGAAATACAACTTTTGCTAGCGTCGCCGTCGCGGGCACTATACGCGCGGCCTTAGACATATTTGTATTTACATTGTATACCGTTTAATAAAGGTTTTTTTTTAATGTGATTTTGATCAGACAGGGGGGGGCCCGAGAAATTTCATGGATTAAAAGGGGGGCTCGGCCTAAAAAGTTTGCTCACTCCTGCTATAAACCACCATATAGGTGAGATAGAGGAAGACAAAATACTTTTGCAAATGGAGAAGGTATCAAAACTAGGTCATGTTTGCATTATGGGTGATTTGAATTATCTTTCTAGAAATAGACTGGGGCAATGACAGCATTACAATGAAAGGAATGGTTAGTGATTAATGCGCTCCAGCGCTGGATCCATGTAATTCAAATAATGCAGGTAGGTGTTGGGATTGGGGCTACTGAGATATATAAGGATGTTGTAACGCTCGGCCGGCCCACAAGCCAGACGAGACCCCGGGACTGAGGTGGAAAGGGATAATACCACACACCTAACAGTAAACGGGGCACGGCTGGAGTGTGGAAGTAGCATAGATGGTCCGGGTAACAACAATAGAAAGAGTGCCGTACTTGCCAACTCCAGCGGTGGTAGGTAAGGTCCGTAAGCCAATGGTCGTGGATTGGAGAGAGCAGCGTAGTAGAGTGTCCGTAAGCCTGGGTCGTGGAGTGGAGAGAGCAGCGAAGTAGATTGTCTGTAAGCCGTGTCCAAGGGATATAGAAGTCTGCAAGGTAAAGAGTCCAACGCCAATTCCAAGGGTACCAGAGAGCAGCATAAACGAAGTCCAAAGCCAAAGGTCAATATCCAGGGAGGTCAGCAGTATATCCAGGGACAGGAACAGGGACTGAAAGACAAAAGGGGCCAGGCAACAGCAGACAGCACCAAGGTACAGAAGCTATGCAGAGCAAAGAGGAAATGGTGAGGGGAGACTAAATAGGGGGTTGTGACCTATCAGAGGAAGGGGAGGAACGGAGGAGTGGTCTGAGGGAAGGCCTGATAGGAGGGAAGTGTTTGGGAAGCTGGGGCCTATCGGAGCAAGCGGAGGGACGGAGGAGCCGCCCGAGGGAGGACCTGATAGGGGGAAGGTGCCTGGGTAGCTGGGGCCTGTCACAGCAAGGGGAGGAGCGGAGGAGCAACCCGGGGAAGAGCCTAATGGGAGAGAAGGGCCTGGGGGGCGGACCTGATGGGGAAGAGGCAGGGAAGCACGTGGAGTGCGCCATGTCATCGGGGGCGGGGTCAGGCGCCCGGCGCCAGTAAATGGCAGCCTGGGTCCGCGCGCGCCCGTAGGGGTGACGCGCACGACCCGGAAGTGTGGGGGCAGCGGGAGAGGGAGCCACAAGGAGCGAGGTACGCCACCGGGGAGCCTGGGCAGCATGGAACAGAGGTAAGGAGGTGCTGGAAGCGGGTATACCCGCAGCGCGGATCCTTACAGATGTAAAGTCCCCTAGGAGACCCAATATCCCTAGATATGGGGTAGATAGCAATGTCCTCTTCCAAATCTTCATAGGGATGGTCCCTGGACTCACAGCATGTAACAATGCGCAAATAAAGAGAAAAATAATACTCACATATATGCCCCAATCCAATTGTCCTGGTTGGCGTGCAGCCAAGTGCTTAAGGTAACGAGGAGAAGGAAAAACTTGCGCACAGCCAAAGGAGTGGGTCACCAACAGAATAAATGAAAAAAATATCCTTTATTGGTCCATATTGGAAACGGGGGTAGACACCCTCCTACGCGTTTCGTGTATCAAAATACACTTTATAAAGGAGTTGATTTTTTTCATTCATTCTGTTGGTAACTCACTCCTTTGACTGTGCGCCAGTTTTTCCTTCTCCTCGTTACAACGAAAGGAAACAGGTTTCAGGGGGTGCTTAAAGACAATTACATGCCCAAAATTATTGAGAAATCAACCAGGAGAGGGGCAATACTAGAGTTGGTAATATCAAACAATGTAGAAGTAATAACAAATATTCAAGTCCTGGAACATTTGGGTAACAGTGATCATAACATAGTCTCATTTGAAATAAATGATCAAAAATCATATTACTTGGGTTCAACAAAGACTTTAAACTTCAGAAAGGCAGATTTTAATAAATTGAGGAAAAGGAATAAATTGGGATGATGTTTTTGCAGGGAAAATGTAGGAATATAAATGGACAATCTTTAAAACATTGTTAGTAAAGCACTTTACTAACATTACCCTTGGGTAATAAATATAAAAGAAACAAGTCTAAAACATTGTGGCTAAATAAACAGGAAGGAGAGGAAGTGGAAAAGAAGAAGCAGGCAGTCAGAAGGGGCGAAGGCATCATATCAGAATTATAAGGAATGTAACAAAAGTTGCAAAAGGGCAATCAAATGACCAAAAATGGATAATGAAAAGTATGGGATAATATTCAGGAATACCTAATGGAAACCAAAATTATTAGTAATAGTCAGCATGGATTTATGATGAGTAGGTCGTGCCAAACTAACCTTTTTAGTTTCTTTGAGGAGGTAAGTAGGAATTTAGACCAGGGTAATGCAGATGATTTGGTCTACTTAGATTTTGCAAAGGCTTTTGATACGGTTCCACACAAGAGGTTGGTGTAAAAATAAAGCAAATTGGACTCGGTAAAAATATATGCACCTGGATTGAAAACTTGTTGAAGGACAGACAACAGAGAGTTGTAATAAATGTAACTTTTTCAGGTTGGACTAAAGTTATGAGTGGAGTACCTCAGGGATCTGTACTGGGACCCCTGCTTTTTAACTTGTTTATTAATGACCTTGAGGTTGGCATAGAGAGCAATGTCTCCATATTTGCTGATGACACTAAATTGTGTAAGGTAGTATAATCAGAGCAAGATTTAATTTCTCTCCAGAAGGACTTGGAGAGACTGGAAATTTGCACTGGTAAATGGCAGATGAGGTTTCATACAGATAAATGTAAGGTTATGCATTTGGAAAACAAGAATAAATAGGCAATTTTCAAATGAAGTGGGGACAAATTAGGATAATTATGGATGGAGAAGGATTTAGGAGTGCTTGTAGACAGCAGGTTTAGCAATACTGTCCAAATTCATGCAGTAGCTGCAAAGGCAAACAAGATCTGATCTTGCATTAAACAGGCAATGAATGGAAGGGAAGTAAACATAATGATACTCCTTTATAAAGCATTAGTAAGACCACACTTAGTAAGACCATAATAACTATTCATCCTAAGGACAGTACAAACGACACAGAGTCATCCCTTAAAGTTGGAGGAAAGGAGATTTCACCAGCAAAAAGGAAAGCGTTCTTTACAGTAAGGGCTGTTAAAATGTGGAATTCATTACCCATGGAGACTGTGATGGCAGATACAATAGATACAGTATCTTCAAAAAAAGGTTGGACATCTTTATAGAAAGAAAAGGTATACAGGGATATACCAAATAAGTTAACATGGGAAGGATGTTGATCCAGGGAGTTATCTGATGGCCAATATTTGGAGTCAGGAAAGAATTTATTTTTCCCCTTATGAGATATCATTAGATGATATTTCACTGCTGTTTTTTGTTTTCCTTCCTCTGGATCAATATACTGTAAGTACAAATATATTGTCTAAATTTAACATAGGTTGAACTTGATGGACGTACGTCTTTATTCAACCTCATCTACTATGTTAATACAGTAGGGACCCGCTTCTGGACGATCCGCCAATACGGCGGTACTGAGAAGGGGGCCGCCATGTCTGCGCATGCGCAGATCAGGGACTGCCGAGTTTGCGCATGTGCAGAACGGGGAGTAGCCGAGTTTGCGCATGCATAGAACGTGGTAGCGGCCGAGTTCACGCATGCGTAGAAGTGGAGACTGCAAGTCTGCGCATGCGCAGAAGGGAAGGAGACGCCATATTCTGCGATTTTCGCTTTGCGGTGGCGCCATGGAACGGAACCCGCCATATGAGCGGGGCCCTCCTGTATGTAATTATGTAACCAACACACTTGTTTGTATTACTTTACAAACAGGTAATTAGAATCACTTCCAAAATAGAGGGCAGAATAGAAAGTGGAAGAGTAATAACATTGATAGTGAGTGTATGAGAAGTTCATGAACATTAGACTATTTTGTTCATGGAAGACATCCAGCCAAAAGAGTCTAATTTGAATATATGGGATGCAATTCTTTTGTAAGGCTTTTGCTCCAGTTCTCCAGCCAGGAGACTTTAGTAAATAACCATGTGTCTTTAATACAGTATATGTTAAGTACAGAAACAACTCCATATGTTCACATCTGACTACATTTGGATGGCTGTCTTCCAGACTCAATACACTCAAGCAAACAATACCTTTTCGTGCTCCAAGGAGGTACGGGGGCTCAGAACATCTGCATTAACTCAAACTCAGAGGGCCCTTCAGAATTGCATATACTCATGCTGAAAATATGCAGCGTACACCCTGAGCGGATGCCAAAGCCACACAGAACACACTTTGCTGTGCACAAGAGTAACAGTACAAATCACAGCTGCTGCTCACAATTACAGCACAACTCTCTGCAAGCAGGGTGAACGTTAAACAAGTATTAAAATATTTAAAACAGAAACACAAAACTACACAGAACCCGCGGAGGGGGAAATGTAACGCATTTCATGCCAATAAATCGTACATGTATTTCATAAGAGGAACTCAATCAAATATAATGCATTATCAAGGTGGCTGTTGAGCTACTGTAGGTCTATATCCCTGGAAGTTCCTTATTGCCACACATTCACTTTAAAGTCACAGTGTTTTAAAACATAATTTTTAAATTGCCCCTTTGTTAGTCTGACTTACCTGAAATATCAGAGCAACCCTTAACGCCGCAGTCCAAGCAATATCCTAGGTGTGTTTTTTTTGTTTTTTTTAATAAATCAGTTCTGTACTATGAGAAAATGCTTGTAGCATTGAAAAAAATATGTTTTAAAGACATTTTTAATGTTTCTAATATAGGATGCATTTCCAAGGTGACAGCCCCTTCCCCTTCTGATAGGCGCCGCCCTCTCTCTAGCAGTGAACCAATTGTATCTAGTAACTGCCCAGTCAATCATATTCCAGGAACTACATTGCCCAGAATGCCGTGCAAGAACTGAATGAAATAACCCGTAGCAAGCGATCGATTACAGGAGAACGGATCGATCTGCAGCTTAGCTAATCACTGGTCAGTGTGCAGATTAAATTTGAAGAGAAAAAAACAAACAATTAAAACGGCAGCTTTAATGCAGCACTCACATAGTACTTGAAGATTGTAGGCTACAATGATACTTTTTAATGACTGTTCCAGGGGGAACAACACATACCCCAGTTTTTTAGGACACTTACAGGTATCCTCTGTCATATTACATATATTTATTATATATCTGAAGTTTTGCCGCCTCTTTTTTCCATTCACCCTTCCCCTCGTTTCTTTTGGAAGTTAAAAACATGACAATCTACTACATTGATGGGTTCATTTTACTCTAGAAAGTGTTTCCTGTCTATACCTTATGTCACCCTCCCTGCCCAGCTCCTAGGGAGTTTAAATGTCCCATAATTTGGCTTGCTCAGTGTTGATTACATGGTCAGGCTGCTGGATTCTTGCAGGCTGGGCATTGGTAATCCAATGATGGGCACCAGAAACGTTATTCATATAAACAGCATCTTTATTCACCGCCATCGATAAAGTCTCATTTACACGGTACACATCACTTCGTATATATTATCATCACTGCTCTCTATATCCTCTTCCCTAGCTGCCCCCTATTTCGGCCCGCTAGGAAGGTGCTGAGGCTTGACTAACTCCTGTTACCTAAAGGATCCCTCTGCTTTGTAGCATCAATAGTGCTCCATCTCCTTTGCGTCTCTGTCAGGCCTTGTACTACTCTCTCTCTCTCTCTCTCTCTGTCTGTGGTCAGTACCCCTGGCGCGAGTACTGAATGCAATCACATTGCCTGGGTGAGAGTCAGCTATGGACCCTCTGAGGGGGCTGGTCCAGCTATGCCTCAGGGATGAAGCCCAGGGAACTACCTCTGAGCATAGGCTGCCTCTCTATGAATCTTTAGAGTAGTGTGCAGCCATTCCTGGGAACGCCCGGGGAAGATGTCATGATAACTACATGGGAAGATGGTACATATTGTCATATCTACATGGAAGATCACTGCATTTCATGGTATCTGGATGGGAGACTGGTATATTTTGGTATCTACATGGATAACTATCATTGTGAGGCTGGAAAAACAAGTGGCCATGGAGATCCCACCCTGACCACCACCACCACAACCACTATTGCCACTGTCAGATCGGCTGCCACCTGCCCCTAGTGTTTCTCTCTATAAAGTGAGCACTTGTGCATAATAAGTGTTATTACAGATTGTTGCAGGGTACATGCAACTACACACGCGGGTTTCTTGACAAGGCTTATTTATTTAGCCTTAAAAGATATACAGCACACAAAACAAAAATAGCTTTTCATCAGCAACAAAAGAAAAATGGCTTTTCTTCAGCAGACAAACAAAAACCGTTTCTCTTTAGCAGACAGTGTATAAATCAGGCAGTTACCCTTTTCTATGCAGGGGACAGACAGTTCACAATTCATCTACTTTGCTAATCAGACCTTGTATCAGGAAATCTCTCCAGCAGCTTACTCCTCTCTCCTCAACAGCCAGCTCCATGTGTCTACAGCCTGGGGTTTTAACACGCCTTGATTAGGCAGCTGGGATCCAACTAATTGTCCTGAGGTTCTCAGCTGAAGTTAACCTAGTCAGTGCTGCACTGCAGACTAGACATAGGTTTTCCAGGCATATAACTGGTGGCTTTTATTTACCCTGTCACACAGATTTTGCTCGGGACACTTCTGGTGATTGTAAGTACAGGTTACACTTTACAGAACACCAAGCCCTTTCCCCCGCATAATAATTAGTAAAATAAGTCACAATTGGTAAGAAATGGTTTGCGTGTTTCCACCTAGTGAATTGGGGCCCAATTAGGGAGCACACTTCGATCTGGGACGCCAGTGAGCACATCAACCATTCTGTCCTGCCATACAGGGAGAGTTCAGCTGGTTTACAGTCACAAAGCGTATGCTGTATTCAGTCAGAGCTCCGTTTGTTCACTAACCCAGGACAAGAGGACAAGAGCTAGCTAGGAACGCACTTTGACTCCACCAGGATGCCCATATATTGCATGTTGTGTACAGCTATGGCGTAGCCCCATTGGAGTCTAAGGCTCAGTCCATGCTGGCGCTGAGTGCGCTTGACACGCTTACCTCTTTAAATCTTTATCTTCACGTCCATGCTCATGCAGCGCGTGTGCACGTGCGCGGGCACGTATGCTCTCCCAAGCTTGGTGCGACAATTAAATTTGACTTTCGAGTGCAGAGCAGGGTCACATGACCCTGTTCTGACCAATGGGGAGAGAGGGGCAGTATAGGGGGGAGTGGAGAGAGGTGGAAGGGGGGAGGGGAGCGGAGAGAGGTAGAAGAGAGAGAAGGAGAGAAAGGAGAGAAGGGGGATAGAGGGGAAGGGGGACAGAGAGGGGAAGGGGGAGGGAGGGGAATTGGGAGATAGAGGAGGGAAGGGTGGGAGAGAGAGGAGGGAAGGGGAGGAGAGAAGGGGGAGAGAGAGGAGAGAAGGGGGGAGATAGAAGAGGGAAGAGGGAGAGAGAGGGAAGGAGGATCTGAGAGAGAATGGAGGGGGGAAGGTTGGAGGGAGAGAATGGAGGGAAGAGGGGAAAGGAGATAGGTGGAAGGGAGGGAAGGAGAGAAAGGAGAGAAAGGGAGAGAGGGGAAGGGGGGGAGAGAGGGGAAGGGGGAGAGAGAGGGGAAGGGGGGAGATAGAGGAGGGAAGGGTGGAAGAGAGGAGAGAAGGGGGTAGATAGAGGAGGGAAGGAGGGAGAGAGAGGAGGGAAGGGGGGAGAGAAGAGGTAAGGGGGGAGAGATTATGGAAGGGAGGGGAGAGAGAGGAGGGAAGGAGGGTGTGAGAGAGAACGGAGGGGAGGTGGAGGGGGAGGGAGAGAATGGAGGGAAGGGGGGAAAGGAGAGAATGGAGGGGAGGGGGAGAGAGGAATGGAGGGACCCACACACAGAGACGTACAGACACAAAGACACAGAGACACACACAGCCCCGATCCAGCCAGTGACACGCCCCCTTCCTTAATAGCCATGCCCCCCGCTCCTGCTCTAAAATTATTGCAGGACAGCCGATCGCTCATGCTTGGAGAGTTGGTGACGTCACCGCTCTCAAGTATGAGCGAGATCCTCTGCTCTGTGGGTTCGTATGCTAACTTGCAGACAGCAATGTTACAAGTTGCATGGGCCACGTAATTGACCCCACATAGATAGTGAACACTGAGACCCATCAAGATCAGCTCCTGGGAGCCCACACCACTCGCCTGGTTATGGTGAACCAGCAGCTGGATACCGTCACCTCTACGCTGCAAACCCTTTGCAATTTCATCAGTACATCCAGGTCAGTTCCAGTCCTGCCCATGTCTGCGCCTTCGGGTGCAAAACCCACACCAATGCTCTACAGGGCCTGAGCCTTTTGCAATTCCCTTGATCTCCGAATGAGAAAGAGATGTCAGGAGCGAGAGCATTTTTATAAGCTCCAACCTGTCCTGTTGACCGATGGGAATAATTCTGAGGAGGAAGGGGGGAGCCCATGCAGTTGGGCAGTATGCCCCTCATGGAACAGGAGAAGCAGTGGTGTCGCTCTACGGGGTTGGGCCCAAAAGGGACACATGGCAGGGACTTGTCCAAATAAGTTGGGCATATACACCATCACTTCTCCACCTTCCAGTTACCAGAGGATTCCCATCCGCTTATGTTGTCAAGACCACTCCATCTCCAGTCCAACTGAGGACTTCATGGATTCGGGAGCTGATGGTATGTTCGTGGATCAAGCCTTTGACAACCGAGCCGGCATTCCTCTCCTGAAGAAGCCATTGCCCATGGCTATTTTCACTATTGATGGGAGTTCACTGGAATCTGGAATCATTTCACAGGAGACGGTTCAACTCGGCCACAGTCGGTGTTCTACACCTCGAATCCCTTCAGCTGGACATTATCCATTCCCTAACCATCGATGTCATTCTTGGGCTTCCTTGGCTACATGCCCTTAATCCACGGATTGACTGGACCTCGGGATGTATACTAGCCTGGGGATCCCCCTGCCATTTGAAGTCGACCCTGTGGGGACTCTCCGTCTACCAGAGTAAGAAGAATGACTTAGTCTTCAAGCCTGCTATTCCAATCTCAGTCCAATCTCAGTCAAGTCTTCAATAAAAGACTGGCGGAGGAAATACCATCTCATCATCCCTTCGAAAGTGCTATAGATCTTCTCCCTGGCATGACTCCTCCTATGCAGATGCACGTATCTTCTATCCGAGCCAGAAACTAAGACCATGAGGACATACACAGAGGAGAATCTGAAGCGTGGATTCATTCGCAAGTCCAGTTTACCTGCTGGGGCTGGCTTTTTTTGGGGTGGCCAAGAGGATGAATCCTTGAAGCCATGTATTAACGGGTTTTGAATAGGATCACCCTCAAGAACGGATACTTACTTCCCCTGATCACTGAACTCTGTGTCCGCGTTTTTACTAGTAACAGATTTGATCAAAAAAAGTGATCAGACAGATACCCTCTATATACAGCACTCTGGTGTCATGTATGTTGTATACCAATGGACAAAATAGCCCTGCAGTGAAGTGCTGCTAATCAGGTCAGTGACCCAGAATCACCAGAGAGATCAAAAAACAATAAAATGTTATTACTTCTACATAGATACTTTAAAAGCACAGAGGGCTCTATGCAGTAAGCGCCGAAAAAGTCCTCTCGCCAAGTGTTCCTTATCGGCATGATTCTGCCGATTTTCCCTCGCCGTATGCAATAAGTGCCGAATCCCTTCCGAATAAAGCCGAAAACATTTGGTCCCAATCTGCCGATGATTTGCCGATCACACACAGGTGTATCGGCGTGCATGGCGGGGTGGTGTTAGGTTCGCCAATGAAACTTCTTGCTGAATCTGCCGAAGCAAGCATGTTTATGATTGAGCGGCCCATTTAAAGTCAGCGTGTATTTTTATTCATTCTCTGTGTTGTTGGGAGAGAGAGAGACACAGAGAGCTGGCCGATTTACATATTTCATATTGACTGAGAGAGTAGTTGGGTATTGTGAGAGGTTTGTCCTGTGTTGTTTTGTTAACATCTTTGTCTTGTTTTCCCTTTACAAGTGTTCAGTGCGATTGTGTTTAAATTTCTTTTCTGTTCTTTGTGATTGCTATAGGTATGGCCGAAAGGCGTGGGAAGAGTGATGCTGGTGTGAGTGGTACTGGTAGTCGTGTGAGTACGCGTCTGAGTGAATGTAGAATTTAGGGGAGTGCTGTTGCTGCGAGTGCGAGTGTTGTTGCTGTGAGTGCGAGTGCTACTGGTGGCTCTGTTGCTGGTGCTGCTGTGGTGTCTGTTGCTGGTGCTGATGGGGTGTCTGCTGCTGGTGCTGCTGGTGTGTCTGGTGGTGGGGTGGTTGGTGGTGGCCCGCTTTTGGAGTCTCTTCCATTGGAAGAAGGAGAGTCCAGTCAGCAGCAGCCAAGCTCTGGGGCTGCTTGTGTTCGGAGGAAACGTGTGGAGCGGCCACGTAATCCTCGTTTCAATGAAGAGGAAAACAGAGTTCTTGTCACAGGGATTTTGGAGCACTATGACTCTCTGTATGGGCATTTACTAGGTAAGTAATATCTTTGCATTGTTTGTTCAAAGACATGTTATCCTAGGTCATGTGAGATGTCTTAATATCAAACTATTATTATCTAATATCTATCAATTAAAGTTAATTGTTACACACATATTCTTTCATGCTTTATAACGACCATAACAATCAGTCTGAAAAGTTTGCCAAAGTTCATACAATATTCATGCAAGTTTCCTTAGATTTGTATGTTTCCACGTAAATGCTCATGTGCTACACATATTCAACCTAAACCAGCATGTTTGGTATCTCTTGGAACAGGTAGCAGTTTAGGAAACTGCTCGTTTTTCTAATAATAATTAACGTCATATATTTTGTATGTAGTTCAAGGGCGGACAAGTTCAGCCTCAAAAAAAGAAATGTGGGATCAAATAACATTGGCTGTGTCTGCGTGTGGGAATCATGTCAGGGACCGGGCGAATTGTCGGAAGAGATTCGATGATATCAGGGCAAACTTAAAGAAAAAAATCCAAGCACAACGGATGCATGCTTCTGCCACTGGAGGTGGGCCGCCAGCACAAGCTCTAATGTTAACTCCATTGGAGGAGCAGATGCGGGAAAAATTTCTTCCTGTCGTCGTGGAGGGTTTGGCAGGGGACAGAGATATCGGAATTTATTCGGCTCAATTTCCAGCAGGTGACAAAATGTTACTGTATTACGTGTGTCGTATGTTACAGTTCATATCTATATTTCCGCAGAAACGTATAGTTTTTCCCAATATAAGCATACCTACATATATATCTGTATATATGTCTCTCTCTCTCTCTCTCTCTCTCTCTATATATATATATATATATACTAGCGGATATACCCGGCATTGCCCGGGATGTAAATCCGTAATAGGTAGTATTATGTATAAATGGTGGAACAATAGGTGACTATTTGTTGTAAAGGTTGGATAATAATGTTGAAAAGAAAGATGGAAGAAAATGTAATACGATGTTGTATAAAAATGGTTTATTGTAAACACACCACAGTACACAGGGAGCAGGGAGAGGCACGCGTGGGGTGAGGGGGGGGGGGCACGGAGGCCTGGAGAGATTGGGGTGAGGGGGGGGGTGGATGGCCCGATGGGAGGGGGTGGTGGATGGCCCGATGGGAGGGGGTGGTGGATGGGCCGATGCGAGGGGGGGCGGATGGCCCGATGGGAGGAAGGGGGGGGGCGGATGGCCCTGCAGGGGCCTGAGGCAGACAGGCGTGGAAGGGGCTGGCTGGCTGGCGGAAGGGGGAGGAGTGGAAGAGCTGAGGAGGGGAAGTTGCTGAGAGGCGGGGGAGGAGCGAAGGCAGTGATCAGAGAGCTGGCTTTTTTTTTTTTTCTCCAGCGCGAGCGCGGGAAAAACAGCAGCGCGAGCGCGGGATATTTAAAAAATACACGTGTGCTGCTTGTGCCAATATTTACTCGCCCGGGGGTTAAATCCACCCGCCCCGGGCGAGTAAATGTATACAATTGTCGAACACTGTATATATATATATATTATATATATATATATATTCGTATATATATTCGTATATATATATATATATATATATATATATATATATATATATATCTATGTGTGTTTGGAAACATGTATTGGCTCAGCTATCGTGGATGACATCATTATGAGTAAACATACACAACTTGACCTGCATGAAGGGATTATGTATAATGATCTTCCAAATAACACACACTGCAACCTTCTACCTTACAAAGCATTCAACATCTTTGCCCTATAGTTGAAAGCTGAATGTATGCGTGAATCTTTGTACAAACAATGGGTTAACATGCATAACCACAAAGCACACCCGCACTCATTCTTTGTCACAGTAATGTATAACTTCGTTATACTGTGTCTGTGCACACAAATGCATAATTCAGTTTTTTTTATGTATGTGTCGATACATATATACATATATACATATAATATATATATATATATATATATATATATATATATATATATATATATATATATTAGTGATAATCTATGTTACACCTATAAACAGGCCATTACTGCCTAATCAAGTCTTGCATGGAATATTGTGCATTCAAAGGCGAACATAAATAATTTGCACAAACACATTTCGTTATGTTTTATTAAAGCTCTTTTTTCGCTTCATGTAGTATAATGTGAGCATAAATAGGAACATGTACCATATGGTATTTAATTGTGTTCATATGTAGCTCACTTCATATTTTTATTTCGCTCATGTACCGGTGTGTGAAACCAGCTGCAATTAATATGTAATCACAGCATAGAGGTGAACAGAGGGGGTGGGGTCGGCCACAGAGCCAGATCACAGGGTCATGGTAGGGTCAAGTCTTGTGGGACGGCTTACAGGTGGTAGAACCAAATAAAAGGTCAGGGTGGTGTCACGTCTTGGGGGAGGGACTACAGTTGTTACAAGCTAACAAGGTGAACAGAAGTTCATCACATTCATTTGAAATGGTAATTATCTGAATACTTTCAACCACCAGGCCACTATATATGAAAACGTACGTTAGTCATTTGTTAACTCATATCTTCTTTTTACCTTATAGATACGCCACCTTGTTACACCAGTACCATCTGTGAACAACACACTGCATGTGTTGCTGAGTAAGACTATGAAACAAAGAAAAGCCCGGGCGCTCCCTGATTAAGTTCTTAAGAACAGGGGCAATGTAACAATGAAATTTACAACCTTATAAATAAAGTTCCCCTCTGGTTCGTCTTCTTGTCCTATGGCTCAGACCCCAATAGGGTCCTAATCCAGGATCCTTATTAGTACAGGGATATAGAGAGAGAAAGGGGGAGCACAGGTTGAAGAATGTGGGGTATCTAGAGTATCTGAATAGATATTTATGGGTGTGTTTGAAAAATATATAATCAATCACTTACACGGCCTTGTGTAAATGCTCTCACAGCAAGGTTTACTTGTCTTGATGTTCCCTTGGTCGTTTGCCTTCTTCTTTTCAGGACTTGGTTTTCTTTCTGGATGTCTTCAGCAGTCCTCGGCTTACTTTGAGGATGTCTCCCTCGGAGTCAACAGATTAAAAACAGTGGTTTAGAGGGGAATACAGACAGTATTTAATAAAGTCCAAAAAAAAAAAAAAGAATATTTATATAAAGGCAGTAAATACTGCCGGTACTCACACGGGCTAGTGTGAGTACAATCCTAGGGGAAGGTATCTTTTTATCCGAAGTTTGTCTTTACACGTAGTGGTCTATAGGTATACTGAGGGTCAGGTGTGTAATGATATATATAAGTCAAATGATACTCACACGGCCTTGTGTGAGTAAATGCACATCAAGGTATCTTTATCTTGATTGTCCCCGTTTTCTTCTTGTTCGGTTCTTGATCTTCTTCCTGTTTTTCCTTGGTGGTCTTCGATTTCTAGTGTGATAATCCCCCTCGGTGTGAACAAATTGAAAAACAATTGTTAGTGGGGAATTAACAACACAATTCTGTGATAACCCACTAGAAAAGCCCGAGCAGATATGTAAAAGCAGCAAAATGCTGCAGGCACTCACACGGGCAAGTGTGAGTGCAATCCTAGGGGAAGGTATCTTTTTTTCTTTTTTGGTGTCTTTAAATCTGGTGCCCTGTAAGGGTAATGGCGGTCTGATAAGTATAGATCTATAAAAATAAAAATAAAAATGATACTCACACGGCCTTGTGTGAGTAAATGCACATCAGGGTATCTTTGACTTCTTTATAATACTGACAGTATTAATCTCCTAGTGCCAGTGTAGGTAGATAACCCCTTCCTGGTGTAGATGCAAAATTGAACACTGTCACGATTTTCGTGGGCTACAACAAAATTTATTAAAGAAAGCTCTAAAAACAAAACATGTATAAAAACAATTAGAAAAATGCATTAAAAGAAAAAGCCAGCCGTCTGAAAGAAATTGCTTGTGGGTCTCGTGGAGCGCAGCTAACTTGCTCCGCGTCCGGATGTAGTGCTGCCTCCTCTCAGATCCACTCCTAGACGGTGGCTGTGCTGGGTCAAGATTGCCTAGTGGTCAGAGCAACGCGATTGATTATATATTTTTCAAACACACCCATAAATATCTATTCAGATACTCTAGATACCCCACATTCTTCAACCTGTGCTCCCCCTTTCTCTCTCTATATCCATGTGTTGCTGAGTGTCAGCCACATTGAGCGCTACACCTGCTTCTCTTAAATGTTCAGAGAAGACACTAAAAACATTCATTCACATTTCCACAATTAGGTTCTGAATTATAAGCAGAATCAACTTTGCTGTCATGGTAGTGATGTACATTATTATTGTTAGATTACTACACAACATATGCAGTGTATGTACAACAGAACACTTAATTTTACAACGCCTTCATGCATGAACATTGTATGTTGTATGATGTTTAAAATAAATGTGCCGATTAGGTTCACATGTACATTTATGTTAAGATGGATAATATACAGATTGGCCGAACCATATCATTGTCATTTCATTATGTGATGCTGATATTTAGCCATAACTACTCCCACTACAGATACTTCATGTTAATTATGTACACATGACAATTAAATTCTGATGTTATTCTTCTATATAGTTGCTCCTGCAGCTCCTGTGTCACCTGACACTGAACATGTCTCATCACCTGTCTCATCAAGGTCATCATCAAGAATGGAAGGTGAGTGTATGAGGTGCAGCACATATAATGTGTACATTTGAAGAATTTCATTTGCCATGCAAAATAAATGCCTTTCACATGTAATGAACTTCACATCAGTTATTGTCACAGAAGATGTAGTGTTTCCTGACAACATGTATTGTGTGTGTTTTAAACTATCAGCTAGGAGTTGTGAGGTTACAACAACCTTTAATTCATTCTTCTTTCACACTGAGTCGAAACATCATTGTTACTTCAAGCATCGTCTTTTAATTGGATACAAATTAAAAATTATGGAAACATGTTATGTTTTACACTATGAGAACAACTATCATTATAGTGAAAACAAAGTGAAAGTTCCATGGCAGTTCATAATGTCTTTCTTTATTTGTAGAACCAGATGTTGCCGCTCAAGGACAAATTCACTAAAGTGACCATGAAGATGTTGACACTCCTGGATTAACCCAGCATTCAAGTCCTCCTGCTCGTGACACCTATTGCAGCTTCTGAAGAACGAATCTTGGGTGAAGAAAATCGTCGCCATTCAGAAATGATGTCAGTGCTTGAAAGGATGCTGTCACTGCATGAAAGGATGCATGAAAGGATGCATGAAAGGTCAATATCAGAAATGTCACAAATTCAAAAAGTCGTCATCCAAGTTCCTAAAGAAATCCAAAATGTAAACAGGACATTACAAGCACTAGTTCTGAATGTAAGCCAAGCAAATCAGTTTCAGAGTACAGCAAGAGAACAATTCCACTTTACCCCATCAGAGGATGGATCTTTACATGCTGCTACTTTTTCTCCTGAGTCATCAGTTCTTCATTCCCCAGTTCTGGATGATACCGGTACAGTAGGTGCAAGTTCTGTGCAGGTCCCTGTCAACATCCAACCGCTTACATCTGTTCGAAATATGGAACTGACACCTACAAATGAGACACGCAAAAGAAAGTTAGGGCAACAATTACTAATAACCAGCTTTTGGAAAAAAGATTAAAACACCAAAACAAGAAAGTGCTCCACCATCACTCTTGCAATGTTTATCAACTGTTTCACAACTGCCACAGCCCACACCCAGTGCCACTGAACTGCCACTGCCCACACTCAGTGCCCCTGAAGTGCAACAGCCCACACCCAGTGCCCCTGAAGTGCAACAGCCCACACCCAGTGCCCCTGAAGTGCAACAGCCCACACCCAGTGCCCCTGAAGTGCAACAGCCCACACTTAGTGCCACTGAAGTGCCACAGCCCACACCCAGTGCCACTGAACTGCCACTGCCCACGCCCAGTGCCCCTGAAGTGCAACAGCCCACACCCAGTGCCCCTGAAGTGCAACAGCCCACACTTAGTGCCACTGAAGTGCCACAGCCCACACCCAGTGCCACTGAACTACCACTGCCCACACCCAGTGCCCCTGAAGTGCAACAGCCCACACCCAGTGCCCCTGAAGTGCAACAGCCCACACTTAGTGCCACTGAAGTGCCACAGCCCACACCCAGTGCCACTGAACTACCACTGCCCACACCCAGTGCCCCTGAAGTGCAACAGCCCACACCCAGTGCCCCTGAAGTGCAACAGCCCACACTTAGTGCCACTGAAGTGCCACAGCCCACACCCAGTGCCACAGAACTGCCACAGGCCAGTACAAGTCGTACAGTTAAGGCCAGAGTACTTGGCAGAGGGAAAAGGCAAACACAACAGCCAACAAGCAGGCCTGTGACTCGCTCTCAAAAGGATAAACAAAAATAAATAATCACATTCACTAAATTTGTTGGTGTCCTGGTGTTGTTTACTGCAGACTATTTCATGCATAGTGTATGTATGATCATGTACAGATGCTTGATAACATTCAAGTATGTCCTTGTACACATGAATGTTTAGAAATGCTCACTGACTGAATGAAGGCATATTTGATAACATATGAATATGTATTAATCATCAGTTGATTAATGGTACAACATTATTACACACTTGGCATGTTAATGGAAGATGACATTCACTTAGCTCTTGTTCAAGATGAGATGTATCTGGGTTATTTTTGTAATGTAGATAGTCATTTCATGCTAATATTATTGACATACAACTTTAAGTAAGTACCCATATAACAGCATACATTTTTATGTTATGTTTTCTGGTGTCTTATGTCTTAACTCTGTAAGACATTACTTACCTTAATCTTCTTTCATAGTTCATAATGTTGGCATGTTGTGGCAGGACGGCCTGTAGCCGAGGTCAGGGAACAGTCCACACGTATAGTTTCAGGATAAATAAAAACGTTCAGTGGCTTTATTTCTCCACAGTAACATAACATGCGGGTACACTGTCCCTTTTACAAAATAAATCCTGCTCCACTTTGGGAGAAAAACTGACTAATAACACAGCAGACCTATCTAGCAGGCTGGCTGGCTAAACCAGAACCAAACCATAAGGGTACTTTAAGCAGTCAGTAAACAAATGAATAATCCTTACTTTAGTTGAAGTAGTCTTTGGTGAAATCCCTCTGGCTAAGGGCTCACGGAACAGTGTGCTTCTCTCTCTCTCTCTCTCTCTGGCAGCTACTGCCAGTCACATGATCCTTTATCTACCTTGCTGGCTCTCAGGTGTCAGCTAAAGAGTTCTGATTTCCTAACTTCCACCTGAGTTAACCCTTATGAGTGCTGAATGAAGCACTCAGACATATGTCTCCCAGGCGTAACTGATAGGAGTTGACTTCACTCTGTCACATACCTCCCCTATTTGTGTGTGGCTAGTGTCCCACACGGCTGAAGCCCGACCCTCCACTCCTTCCCTTGACAAAAAATCAGCATTTCCATGGTCCTTTCCAGGTCTATGCTGAATATCAAAAGAGAAGGGTTGGAGGGCAATATACCACCTCGTCAACCTTGGATTTGTGTCCTTCATGGTGCTTAACCACTTCAAGGGCACATGGTCAGTGACCAGGGTGAAGTGTACTCCGGCGACATAATGTCTCAAGGCCTCAATTGCCCATTTTACAGCGAGGCACTCCTTCTCAATAACGGAATACCTCACTTCCCTTGGGAACAGCTTCCGGCTGATGAACAGTATGGGGTGTTCAACACCATCAAATTGCTGAGACAGCACTGCTCCCAGTCTTACCTCTGAGGCATCCGTCTGGATGATGAAGGGCTCTTTAAAATCTGGGCTCCGAAGAGCGGGGGCCTCTGACAGGCACTTTTTTAGCATGTCAAAGGCGTCTTGGCACTCCCAAGACCATTTAACTTGGGTCGGGGCACTCTTTTTTGTCAGATCTGTTAGGGGTGCAGATATTTCTGAAAAATTGGGGATAAACCGCCGGTAATACCCTGCTAACCCCAAAAGGGAGCGGACCTGTTTCTTTGTCTGTGGGGTGGGGACTTCCTTTATGGCGGCCACCTTGCTAGCTAGTGGCCTTACTATCCCTCCCCCAACAGCATAGCCCAAGTACTTTGTAGTGGATTTACCCAGGGCACATTTTTTGGGATTTGCAGTGAGCCCTGCTTCTCTTAAGGACGTTAGGACTGCCCTTAACCTTTTTATATGAGACTGCCAGTGTCTGCTATAGATGACAATGTCATCCAAGTAGGCCGCAGCATATGCCCTATGGGGTCGTAGTACCTTGTCCATTAACCTTTGGAACGTGGCTGGAGCCCCATGTAACCCAAATGGCATAGTGACGAATTGGTATAAACTGAGAGGGGTGGCGAAGGCAGTTTTGCATTTGGATTCTTCCGCTAGAGGTATCTGCCAATATCCTTTCGTGAGATCTAGGGTGGAGATATACTCTGCTTTACCAAGCGAATCAAGCAATTCATCCACCCTAGGCATTGGATATGCATCAAATCTGGATACAGCATTTACCTTTCGCAGATCCACGCAAAACCTCACCTTCCCATCTGGTTTAGGGACCAACACGATAGAGCTACACCATTCGCTGTGGGACTCCTCGATCACGCCCAATTCCAACATGTTTATTATCTCCCTCTCTACCAGGTCTTTTCGGCCCTCTGGCAATCTATAGGGACGGGACCGTACTTTTACGCCAGGTTCTGTCTCAATCCTGTGGGACACTAAATCAGTCTGCCCTGGCAGCTCAGAAAAAACATCTGGGAACTGGTCACATACATCAAGTAGGTCTGACCTTTGTTCCGTTGTTAACTGCTCTCCCATGGGAACCTGATGGTCAGTGTACGTACTACCCTTTGGAAGCTTTGGACCCAAATCCGTATCTCCTTCCCGAGGGTGAATGAACAGCGATCTCATCGTTTTCCAGGGTTTCAGGAGGTTCACGTGGTAGATTTGTTTACCCTTCCTGGACCCTGGTTGAGAGATCTCATAGTTCACCTCCCCGGTGCGGCGGAGAACTTGGAAAGGACCCTGCCACTTCGCAAGGAGTTTACTCTCTGATGTCGGTAGTAGTAGCATCACTTGGTCCCCAGGTTGGAAGACCCTCAAGCGAGCATTTTGGTTGTACTGCCTCTCTTGACGTTCTTGAGCAGATTTGAGGTTTTCCTTCGCAAACCAACCTATCATGTCTAGGCGGTTTCTAAGGTCTATGACATACTGAAGGGTATTCTTGGAGGGGGAGGGCTCCTCCTCCCAGGATTCCTTCAGTAGGTCGAGAATACCCCGAGGTTGGCGTCCATATAGGAGCTCAAACGGGAAGAAGCCTGTGGATGATTGGGGAACTTCTCGTACCGCAAACAACAGGAAAGGGAGAAGTTCATCCCAAGCTCGCTTTTCAGTGTCCACAAACTTCCTAAGCATAGTTTTTAAAGTACGGTTAAACCTCTCTACCAATCCATCAGTCTGAGGATGGTAGACCGAGGTCCGGACGGATTTTACCTCCAATAACTTCAGGACATCCTGCATTAACTTTGCCATGAAATTTGTTCCCTGGTCAGTTAACATTACTTGGGGAAGTCCTACCCTAGAAAACAGTTCTAACAGCCTGTGAGCAACCTGTTTAGCAGTGGCTGATCTCAGAGGGAAGGCCTCAGGATACCTGGTGGCATAATCAACAACAACGAGTATAAATTTATGTCCCTTCACAGAGGGTTCTAAAGGTCCGACCAGATCTACCCCAATTCTCTCGAATGGGACGGCTACCAAGGGCAGAGGAACCAAAGGAGCCGGCTTCTGTCCTTTTTGGCTAGTTAACTGGCATTAAGGACATGTCTCGCATAGTTTCATGATGTCACCATGTATGCCTGGCCAGTAAAACCGGGACGAGATGCGGTCCGTGGTCTTATCTCTGCCCAAATGACCACCCCATGGGAGAGTATGGGCTAGGGTAAACACTGTTTTAATCAACCCTTTAGGGACTAGCATCTGTCGAATGACCTCCCCTGTTTGTGTAACCTTATTCACACGATATAGTATGTCATTCAATAGTTCAAAATGTGGAAACACTTTTACACCTTGTTCATCTATTATCTTGTTGTTGACCTGTACCACCTTCTCATATTGTCTAGCCAGAGCTGGGTCCTCCCTCTGCCTCTGACGGAAGTCAGGAAGATCCAGGTCTGGCAACACTCCCGTATCTATCTGTTCCCCACCCTGGTCATCCCCGGCCATGACCTGCAGTCCTTTGGGCTGACTAATGTTACCAAAAGTCCCAGCCTTTCTTAACCAGTCCTCTTTTTCCGCACGTCTCTGTTTACGTGTCTTTGGGACATGGTGTCTACGGGGGAAAATCTCTGGGGAAAAAGGGAACAAGTCTCCGGGCTTCTCCGGTACCAGAGAATTAGGCTCCGTAGGAGTAGGGGCCAACAATGTTTCGAGGTAGGGCCAGTCTCGGCCAAGTAGAACAGGAGCAGGTAGCCAGGGAGCAACTCCCACTAGTAGGCTAGCCTCTTGATCCTGGATACGCAGTGTAACGTTCGCCGTCGGGTATCTCTTTGTATCCCCATGGATACACTCGATATTCCAAGGAGAGTCATAAGATAGTCTATTGCTTGGAATTAGGCCCTCTAGGATCAGAGTTTTTCCAGAGCCCGAGTCCAGCATGGCGTTTACTTTTGTCCCCTCCAGAGATGCTGGGACTAACCACGGATTGTGGTCCCCTCGGAGACAAGCTGTGGCAGTGGTTCTGCCATATGAACAGTCCATTTCCTCATCTCCTGAGTCCGCAAACTCGGTCGTCCGCGGAAGCTCTCGACGGGGCTCGGTGTTTGGACCTCTCCGCTGTTGGATGGGGTCCTCCCTTCTGGTTGGTGGGGTTATCCTCTCCACCGGGTGGGTGACAGGAGTCCAGGTTCTCGGGGAATACTGTGGGTGGCGGCCTCCCTTGAGTGATCCAGTGGCCTCGGACCCAGGATGGGCGTCTCTGCGGGAGTTTGTACCAGGAACCCTCCGAGATGGGAAAGGGTCTTCCGATCGGGTCGACTGGATCTCCCGAGCTGGCGGGTTGTAGACCCCTCGATTGTCTGCTCTCCTGCCTCTAGTATCACCGGAAGCAACTGGTGTTTGCACCGGCCGTTCCCAGCTATCCTGTTGGGTGTCGTCGCCCAGGAAGTTTTCCACCAAGCGGACCGCTGAATCCAGGGAAAATGCAGCGTGTCTTTTTACCCAGGAGCGGGAGGAGGGGGGCAGTATCTGTATGAACTGCTCGAGCACAAACTGTTCAAGGATCTCTGCCTTGTCATGTTTTTCCGGTTGTATCCACCTGGCACATAAGTCTACTAAGCGGTGGGCTACGACCCCATGGTCTGTCTCTGTTTGTATATTTGACTGTCCAGAACCGCTGTCGGTAGGTCTCTGGCGTGAGGCCTAGGCGATCCAGAATAGCAGCCTTTAGTTTCTGATAGTCCATGGCCTCGTCCGCTGGAAGAGCCTGGTAGGCTGCCTGAGCTTCCCCTATGAGGAGTGGAGCCAGAGTCGTTACCCAGCGATCAACTGTCCAGCCGTGGGCCGTGGCTACCCTTTCAAAAGTGAGGAGAAATGCCTCTGGGTCTTCGTTTGGATCATTTTAGGCAGCATCACCGGTGGGTTATTTGGAATCCCTGGTCTGCCTGGGGTTGGGCCTTCGACCAGCAGTTGGAGTAGCTTTTCCTCTCGCCAGGCCTGTTGCTCATCTTGCTGGGCTTGTCGCTCAGCTTGCTGGGCTTGTCGCTCATCTTGCTGGGCTTGTCGCTCTGCTTGCTTCTCTGCTAGCTGGAGCTGTTGCTCAAGGAACTGAGAAAAAAAAATTTCCATTTTTTTTTTGGTGTGGCCCTTCAGATAAAGGGGCCGTCCGACATCCCACTTCTGACACCACCTGTGGCAGGACGGCCTGTAGCCGAGGTCATGGAACAGTCCACACGTATAGTTTCAGGATAAATAAAAACGTTCAATGGCTTTATTTCTCCACAGTAACATAACATGCGGGTACACTGTCCCTTTTACAAAATAAATCCTGCTCCACTTTGGGAGAAAAACTGACTAATAACACAGCAGACCTATCTAGCAGGCTGGCTGGCTAAACCAGAACCAAACCATAAGGGTACTTTAAGCAGTCAGTAAACAAATGAATAATCCTTACTTTAGTTGAAGTAGTCTTTGGTGAAATCCCTCTGGCTAAGGGCTCACGCAGCAGTGTGCTTCTCTCTCTCTCTCTGGCAGCTACTGCCAGTCACATGATCCTTTATCTACCTTGCTGGCTCTCAGGTGTCAGCTAAAGAGTTCTGATTTCCTAACTTCCACCTGAGTTAACCCTTATGAGTGCTGGATGAAGCACTCAGACATATGTCTCCCAGGCGTAACTGATAGGAGTTGACTTCACTCTGTCACACATGTGATCATGTATGATTTTTGGTTACAATAACAGATCTGTAAGTGTGTATGAATATATCTGTAGTCTCTCTGTATCTCTATCTATATATGTATACACACACACACAGTGTGTGTGTGTGTGTGTGTGTGTGTATATATATATATATATTAACTGATAAATATATATAATGTGACAAACGCCCCTCTTTTGTAGCGCTGACGTCTGTCTGGGTTCTTCCCAACACAGTCTTCTAGGGTTATTTATACAAAAAACAGGATCATGCAAAGTATTATGCTGCTTAACTGAGGCTTCTGCCTGCTTTATTTTCATCCAAGTGTAACGGGTTTTCCCCCACCCACTCGCAGATAATACTGTGGAGGTGTAGGAACATGCAAGGTTACTCAGGTGTGGTGCATTACCTGTTGGCTCACAGGAGGGCTGAGCTTCCGCCACGGGGAACCTGGGGTACATACATCTTATACATCTCTAGGTGCAACGCCTCCACCTGGGAGGGATCCCAACGGAGTGGGAGGAGGCCCTCACAGGAAACAACCACACAAAGCGAACGAATGTAAAACAGGACTGGCTTTACTGCATAACCAACTATATCTACATACATCAACACAACCTTCATGCGCCACGGCGGACGCTAACCACTCTGGGCGTCACGGCGGACGCTACCACCTCTGGCGTCACGGCGGACTCTAATCACACTAGGCGTCACGGCGGACGCTACCACCTCTGGCGTCACAGCGGACGCTAATCACACTAGGCGTCACGGCGGACGCTACCACCTCTGGCGTCACGGCGGACGCTAACCTCCCATAGAGTGATCCCACCCCGTGTCCAGTAACCCCCACCCAAATGTCTCACACCCCCAAAGTCAAATACCACTGTGCATGTGTATGTGTGACTGCGCAGCCACTATGTCTGGTGATAGGCCTGGTTGGTGCACGTGAGTTGCAGGTTACCTGCCCGGGCTCCAGCCACGGGTACCGCGATATCACTGGAGATCCGCCCGATCCGACGTTGTCCTCCACACCGCGTTGGGTGAATTCCAGCGCGGATAATATCACCTTAGTCCCAGGGTCTTTCATGGTGTTCTGAGCCCAGAACCCACCTCGCAGGGCCGCACGGCTTTAGCACTGTGTCCCTGACTAAGCTACCAATAAATGGGGCAGTGTCCCTATCTAGGGCCTGTCCCTATACTCCACAAGCTATTAAGTGGCTCAGGACCTAACTGGGGGCCTGGGGGCTGCTGGCCTAATGCAGAGGGTCACTGACCCCTGCATCCACCTCTTACCCCTAGCTGGTCCGGATCCTGACTGCCTGCGTGGCTGCAAAACCCCGCGAAAAGTATCTATTCTCCCAGGCAAATCCCTCAGCCCTATTGGCTCCCTGGCGTCAGGTGTCTCTGCCCCTAAGCACCCTGGGGGCTGGCAGACTCATCTCGCGCATGCGCGAGCTATCTGGGGCCTCCCGCGCTGTGCAATAACACTGCGCATGCGCAACAGCCCTAACATGGCGGCGCCCTGCTCCCCGAGCCGCCAGGCCGGTGGCAACGCGACCGCGGCCTTAGCGACGGCCCGATCGCGTCCCCGGCAACCGGCCTGCTCGCCGCTCGCGTCCCTAGCTACCAGGGATCTCTATGCTCGCGCTCCAGCCCGATCCACACGCGCGCTCGCAACTGGGAAGGAGGGGGTGAGTGCGCGAGGGGGGACCTGGCTATACGCAAGGGGGGACCTGGCTACATCCTCCCCCTGGTGAAAACTCCAACGTCCTCGCTTGGACCACATAACTTCCCAACAATGTACACAAATTATATAATAAAAATGCAGTAACTATATAACTTAGCACAGGTAACTCTAAACGAGATTGCATAATTCGTTGAGCATCACAATCACAGACTGTATCTTACTGTGAGAACACTGCTGAGTCTCATAATGGGGTGCCCCCATTTGATCGTAGGTGACCCGAGTTGGAGGGTA
The DNA here is from genome assembly GCF_040206685.1 of Ascaphus truei. Classification (NCBI taxonomy): domain Eukaryota; kingdom Metazoa; phylum Chordata; class Amphibia; order Anura; family Ascaphidae; genus Ascaphus; species Ascaphus truei. The sequence continues at coordinate 377,712,062 of NC_134485.1, forward strand.
CCGGATTCGTTGGCTCCGACGGAGTTGCTCTTCTGCGACTCCCTCAGGGGAGTAGTACACATAGTCCTGAGGCTCGGCCTCTTCCCTTGAGGGGAGAATTGTCTCTGTACAGTCTCTGTTAGGCACAAAGCTTGGGCTCTGTGGATCCAAAGGCTGGCCTGTTGGTGCCACCTTAGTAGGCATTGGCCTACGGGGCCCTTTACCCGTAGCTCCTTCGGGAGATGCCCCTTCTGCGGGATGGTCCCTTTGAGAGGTTCCTTCCATAGGGTCTTCCGGAGTTTCAGGGTGAGTCTCGTTAGTTACAGTCTCTTGACCCACCTCTGACAGATCGAACTCACCGTTGAGCGGTGTGGCCTGTAGTTCCTCCTCTTCGTCTCCCACTTGGGGAATGGGGAGAAGGTGATTACGATGCCAAACCTTTACCCTGCCATCGGTGTCTCTGATGCGATAGACCGGGAGGCCGGGCATCTGTGACTCTACCTCATATACGCCATCTCTCCACCAGTCCGCCAGTTTATGTTTTCCGGGGATTCCCAAATTACGAAGTAACACTGCATCCCCAGGACGTACTCTCGATACTTGACTTTATTGTCATATCGTCTCTTGTTACCAGCATTCAGTTTGGCTGTAGACTTCTCAGCCTGTTGGTAAGCTTGTTGCAGACTGTCCTTTAGCCTTTGCACGTACTTGAAATGAGTGGTATTGGGTATCCCATCCGTTCATACTCGAAGACGCACATCTACTGGGAGTCTTGCCTCCCGCCCAAACATGAGGAAGTACGGGGAGAACCCAGTGGACTCATGGCGAGTACAGTTGTACGCGTGTACCAACGTTTCTACGTGACGACTCCATTCTGCTTTCTGCATTCCCTTCAGAGTTCCAAGCATGTCCAACAGGGTCCTGTTGAATCGTTCAGGCAAAGCATCTCCTTCGGGGTGGTACGGAGTCGTCCGGGATTTGGCGATGTTCAGCATTTTAAGTAATTCTCGGATCAGAGTACTCTCAAAATCTCGCCCTTGGTCGGAGTGAAGTCGATTTGGAAGACCGTAATGAACGAAGAACTTTTCCCATAGAACTTTCGCGACCGTGATAGCCTTCTGGTCTTTTGTGGGGAAGGCCTGTGCATAGCGGGTGTAATGGTCCGTGATGACCAGCACATTACCGATTCCTCGACTATCCGGTTCGATACACAGGAAGTCCATACACACCAGGTCCATTGGACCAGAACTCTTAAGATGGGCCATGGGAGCTGCTCGGGTAGGCAACGTCTTGCGTTGAACGAACTGGGAACAACGGCGGCAGTGTTGTTCCACCGCTTCCCGCATCTTGGGCCAGAAAAACCGGTCTCGGACTAGTCCAAAAGTCTTCTCTACACCGAGATGCCCGTGTTCGTCGTGTAGAGACTTCAACACCATATATCTCAAGTTTTGGGGTAGAACTAGTTGTCGCCTATCAGGGTGGTTATGATATTGGACTACCCTATAGAGCAAACAATTATCTATCTCGAACTTGTCCACCTCACGCATGAGTAACGCGACCAGATCTCGGGGAGCACTCTTCAACAGAGCGGGGTTCTTTCGCTGAACGGCTTGTCGGATGATGCTGATTACTGGGTCTCTTAATTGATAGTCCACTAAGTCTTTCCATCTTATGACTTTGTCCTGGGTTATGTTCATCCCTGCGGGGTCGCAGTAGGCAGCAGGGATCGCCTGCGACTGGCACCCTAACGAATCGGCAACTCTTAGTTCAGAGAATGCGACCTGATCATTGATGACGGCCGCTATACTACACATTGCTCGCATCCCAGGTCCAGGGATCTCTTCCCATTCATCATTATCAGGGGTAGCACTTAATCCTGGTCGTCGTGATAGAGCATCGGCCCCAATGTTCAGAGGCCCTGGCTTGTACTTAATGGAGAATCGGTAGTTGCATAGTGTCGCCAGCCATCGATGTCCGGCTGCATCCAATTTGGCGGAAGTATTGATGTACGTAAGGGGATTGTTATCGGTCCTTACCTCAAACGTAACACCATAGAGGTAATCATGAAGTTTCTCCGTGATCGCCCATTTAAGAGCCAGGAACTCTAACTTGTGTACTGGATATTTCTGCTCACTGGGTGTCAGACTGCGGCTGACGTAGGCTACAGGCCGAAGACCTTCGGGGTGCTTCTGATGCAGGACAGCACCCAGTCCATTGAGACTGGCATCCACATGCAGGACATACGGTTGTTCTGGGTCAGCATATGCAAGCACTGGTGCTTCAGTCAGACTTTTCTTCAAGTTTAGGAAGGCCCGTTCACACTCAGGCGTCCACTTATCGCCAAACGGTTGACGGGCCGACGTGGCCTTTCTCCCAGTATCTTCAGGGTATATCTTCAGCAAATTGTTCAGGGGTTTAGCTCGACTAGAGTACCCTTCCACGAACCGACGGTAATACCCGCAGAAACCGAGGAAGGACCGCAGTTCCGTGACATTATCGGGACGCGGCCAGTTCACCACAGCTTCTACCTTGGCTGGATCAGTAGCAATCCCCTGGGCAGACACGATGTGTCCCACGTAGGTCACCGAGGTGTGACAAAACCTACACTTGTCGAGTGATAGCTTCAATCCTTCTTGGCCAAGACGATCTATCACCTTCAGCAGCCTCTCCTCGTGTTCTTCTAAGGTCTTCCCGAAGACAATGATGTCGTCCAGGTAAACCAGACACTCCCGAGGGTTCATGTCCCCTATTGTCCTTTCCATCAGCCGCTGGAAGGTAGCAGGGGCTCCACATATACCTTGGGGCATACGCGTAAACTGGTAGAAGCCCAGGGGACAGACGAAGGCAGTCTTTTCCTGATCCTCTTCACTCATGGGCACCTGGTAGTACCCAGATCGCAAATCGAGCACACTAAACCATCGGCTCCCGTTCAGAGCATTCAGGATCTCTTCAATACGAGGGAGATTGTATTGGTCAGGTACCGTACGATTATTCAGCGTTCGATAATCGACGCACAATCTTACAGATCCATTCTTCTTCCTTACTACCACTATGGGTGATGCATAAGGACTACGCGACTCCGTCAGTATTCCAGCGGTCTTCATCTCCTCCAGGACATCCCTTACGTCGTCCACATCCCTAACTGTTCACCTATGGCAGCGGCGTTCACCTGGGGCGCTGTTTCTACCGGGCTGACGGGATATATACTGCCCAGACTTTGTCCTACATCGATGTCCATTGGAAATGGAGAGATGTTGTGAATATACACATGGGTTCGGAGAGGAATTCGGGTCGTCCACTCTCTTACTTCTGGTATTACCCTATATCCTCTCTGGATCTCTTCCTCAGGGTCACTTTCCAGAGAGAACAGATAATCGGTCTCTTCCCGATCCGGATAGCAGCACCAGACGGCCAGGCGTTTCACTCCCCCTGGTGAAATGGTCGTCAGTCCGCGTTGATGATTGTAGAGGTCCCCATGACGCTCCAAGGCATATACCCGATGGCACTCCTCTCGTAAGACGGGGTCTAGGAGCGAATCGGCCAGCGGCAGCTCGTTGGTCTCTTTCAAGTAAACTCGGATTATAGCTTGCACTATGTCCGCATTGGTTCCCAAGATGATGGGGTATTTGCAATGGTCGTGGGGCTCCGGGCATACCATGGCCGCTACCTGCATAGGGTGCTTCTTGCCGGTGTTCAGTTGGAGTATGTCCAGCTGGACCCTTGCAATCCCATCGATGGGGTAGTCTTCATTACTCAATCCCCTAACCTTCATATGTTCGGCTGGCCTCAGAGGGCAGTGTTGAAGGTGCTGGTCATAGAACTTGCGATATATTATGGTCACTTGTGACCCGGTGTCCAATAGAGCCGAGGCGTATATCCCTTCTATTACCACGGGCACGATGGCCGCAGGGCCCACTTGACTGCAAGCTTCACCGGGTGAGGCGTCCTCACTGGGGCCAGCGTCAGCAGGGGAATCCGTGGTTCCCTGAGGGGTGTTCACCTCCGGCTCGACGGTCTGGGCTCGGCATACCATCGATCGGGCTGTGCTTCTTCTGTCGGGAGGTTTTTCTTCCGGTTGGTCCTCCTTCTCCGGACAATAGTACGAGATGTGGCCCTTCTTCCCGCAGTTGTAGCAAGATACCTCACGGCGGTCCGGACGACCCTTATACGTGGATGTGGACCGCTCAGAACTACGATTTTCCCGAACAGACGACTTGGGGGTCGCTTCCTCCTCTGGTGTGGAAGGTTTCTTACTCTTTGGAGCCGGGGGGACCACAGGGTCATTCTTGGGGGTAGTTTTGAGTTTCTTTGATTCATGGAAATGGCGCTGCACTTCATGGTCTCTTATGTAATCCATTAGTTCCCCGTATTTAGGGGATACTGCCGCGACCGGGGCGGCCTGCATCATTATAGCTATGTTGTGGTCAGGCAACGACCCCTTGAGTAGCTGTTTGAACCGGTAGCGGTCTGCTTCGGCCGCGGAAATGATATGCTTGTCCAGGAGGGTGCCCAGGGACAGCTGTAGGTCACAAACGAAGGCAGATAATTCTTGTCCTTCACGTTGTCGGAGGGCTTTGAATTGAGCCAGTAGCTCATCTTCGTCGTCTTTTCTGGCAAAGGATTTAATTAGCATTTCCACTAGTTCCTGGGCAGTAACTTCTCCTTCCACGCTCCGGTGCGTCCGCACTAGCCGAGCAGCGGGGCCTCGGAGGCACTCGACCAGTCTTTGTCTCTTGCTGGCTTCAGAACACGACCACTCCTCTATGATTTGAAGCGTATGGTCCCTCCATGCCTCGATCCCCTCTTCTCCCGTGGGCGTCGGCAGAGTCCCAGAGAAGGCCTTGAGTTTCCGGTAGTTCTGTGCTTGGGTCGAAATGGTTACAGCTTCTACTAGTTGGGAGGCTATCGTGTTCACGGAAAGATTCCCACTAAGGGCCTGACTACTGCTCCCAGTTCCTACGCTAGGCATGGTTGGGGCCTCGCCAGGCCGTTGATCAGGGTTGGGTGGGATTAGCGGTCTCCTTGCCCAGCTGGCGGTACCTCCTAATCCGCTTGGGGTGAAAGAGACCCTAGGGGGGTCCACCCGGTGAGGCGTACTGGTCACTCGTTGGCTCGGGTGTAATCCAGTACTAGTGGACGCTTCTTCAGGAGATTGAGAGTCAGCGTAGATCATGCGGCAGTCCTCTGCGGAGGGCTCGGGTAGGTTTAATACATGGGGGGCCGTTTCTAAGCATATGTCACTCATGGTGAACAGGAGACAGGTGATCCCCCGGGCGGTGGCCAACCCCGGGCAACTTCTTACTTGCGTGCACACTGTAGATAAGTCTGTATCAAGTGCTACCCTGGTCACTGCAACCGCGCGCCTTGGGGATACTTGGTGCGCTAAGGCCCAGGCATGGACATCCTGCGGTGACGGCACGGACATGATGAAAATGAATCGGGTAATTTAGAAAAAAACGGAACAGGGCACCCCAGGACTTGATCTCAGCAGCGCCTCCAAATGTAACAGGTTTTCCCCCACCCACTCGCAGATAATACTGTGGAGGTGTAGGAACATGCAAGGTTACTCAGGTGTGGTGCATTACCTGTTGGCTCACAGGAGGGCTGAGCTTCCGCCACGGGGAACCTGGGGTACATACATCTTATACATCTCTAGGTGCAACGCCTCCACCTGGGAGGGATCCCAACGGAGTGGGAGGAGGCCCTCACAGGAAACAACCACACAAAGCGAACGAATGTAAAACAGGACTGGCTTTACTGCATAACCAACTATATCTACATACATCAACACAACCTTCATGCGCCACGGCGGACGCTAACCACTCTGGGCGTCACGGCGGACGCTACCACCTCTGGCGTCACAGCGGACGCTAATCAAACTAGGCGTCACGGCGGACGCTACCACCTCTGGCGTCACAGCGGATGCTAATCACATTAGGCGTCACGGCGGACGCTACCACCTCTGGCCTCCCATAGAGTGATCCCACCCCATGTCCAGTAACCCCCACCCAAATGTCTCGCACCCCCAAAGTCAAATACCACTGTGCATGTGTATGTGTGACTGCGCAGCCACTATGTCTGGTGATAGGCCTGGTTGGTGCACGTGAGTTGCAGGTTACCTGCCCGGGCTCCAGCCACGGGTACCGCGATATCACTGGAGATCCGCCCGATCCGACGTTGTCCTCCACACCGCGTTGGGTGAATTCCAGCGCGGATAATATCACCTTAGTCCCAGGGTCTTTGATGGTGTTCTGAGCCCAGAACCCACCTCGCAGGGCCGCACGGCTTTAGCACTGTGTCCCTGACTAAGCTACCAATAAATGGGGCAGTGTCCCTATCTAGGGCCTGTCCCTATACTCCACAAGCTATTAAGTGGCTCAGGACCTAACTGGGGGCCTGGGGGCTGCTGGCCTAATGCAGAGGGTCACTGACCCCTGCATCCACCTCTTACCCCTAGCTGGTCCGGATCCTGACTGCCTGCGTGGCTGCAAAACCCCGCGAAAAGTATCTATTCTCCTAGGCAAATCCCTCAGCCCTATTGGCTCCATGGCGTCAGGTGTCTCTGCCCCTAAGCACCCTGGGGGCTGGCAGACTCATCTCGCGCATGCGCGAGCTATCTGGGGCCTCCCGCGCTGTGCTTTAACACTGCGCATGCGCAACAGCCCTAACATGGCGGCGCCCTGCTCCCCGAGCCGCCGGGCCGGTGGCAACGCGACCGCGGCCTTAGCGACGGCCCGATCGCGTCCCCGGCAACCGGCCTGCTCGCCGCTCGCGTCCCTAGCTACCAGGGATCTCTATGCTCGCGCTCCAGCCCGATCCACACACGTGCTCGCAACTGGGAAGGAGGGGGTGAGTGCGCGAGGGGGGACCTGGCTACACGCGAGGGGGGACCTGGCTACACAAGTAAGGTACTGCAGCTTTAACAAGTGTAGATTAGAGGTACTCAGATACTTTCATTCAGCAGTTTACACATTTCAGTGTTACAGTATTTCCCACACTGTTATTTTTAAGAAATAAAAACAAAATTATATAAACAAAATCCTATCCCTTTCAGGGATCTAACTACACATCAGAATCAGTCTCTCTATCAGCTGCTGGCCAACTAACCTGGTTCCCCAGCTTAAAACAATGCTCTCTCATTTAGGGTCACTAGATACAGCACAGTCTTTTAGCAATAGCAATAACCATTTGTTTTGTCTTATCTGTTTGTGGTGGGAACTCAGTCCCAAGTGTCCAGGCAAATCCTCTGGTACTGTGATACTTGGAGGGGCCGTCCACCCCGAAACTGGATACCGGGGAGCAGCGATACCCCCAGCCTCCAGGCTCTAAGGAGAGAGAGTGAAATGCAAAACCTCTCTGCTCTAAATACCTGTGCATGTGATTAGAAGAGCAGGTGAGGGAGAACTAGAGCCATTGTAATCTGTGGTCTGGATTTTCCATCCAGCTGCCTGAGTTAATGGGAAGCTGTGGAACGGATTATTTTTAACTATTCCTGCACTTTCTGACCTAAAATGGGACAGAAAGCTGCCTAACATCTTTGGACTATGTCACAATATATTTATATATATATATATATATATGCCACAGTTGTCAGCAAACAGGCCTTGTGTTAATGAGATATAAATGTTAGGAAACTTGCTAAAATTATGGTATCAGTATGATTGAGCCCCTAATTCACTCAGCTGTATTTAACTTTGAATATGATTACAACAAGGCCTACTTACACACATGAATGCCTTTAGTTTAGCACTCTATATATAATATATATATAATCAGAATGAACAGTACAGGCCTTTTTGTTCAAATTCATGATTGAGAACGTTTGCTCACAAATGTAGGTACTGTACTGCCAAAAATGCTGAACATTTCCATTGCAGAGTCAATAAGATTTGGATACTTTTCACGGTCTATACTCCTGTAGAATTCCTGCAGACTGCTTTCTCTGTGCTTATTTCTGTACTCCGTCGAAAACTGAAGATCAATAATGTTCAACTGCAACTGGAATGGCAATTCTGCTGGATCCACTAAAAAGGGATCTTCAATCATCCTCAATTTAATGTCTTCTTCGTTAGACAATGTGAGTCTTCTGTCAAATTCTTCAATCAGACCACCAATTTGCATAGCATATTTTGCTGAGGGATATGCTGTGCACAAGTGGGAAAGTGACACATTGCACCTTCCAACAGCTGACTTCTGAAAATCTTCAATCTCACTTGGAAAGCCTTCACTGCTGCATACAGTTGAAATATAAGCTTATTTTTTCCCTGAAGTTCAATGTTGAGGTCATTTAGATGTGTTGTAATGTCACAAAAGAAGAAAAGATCATGATTCCAGGACTCATCTTCAAGCTCAGGAAATTTTCTTGGTTCTTGTTCTAAGAATTGGACTACTTCCTCTTTCAAAGCAACGAAACGCTGGAGCACTCGACCTCGACTCAACCACCTCACATCCATATGGTAAAGTAGGTCGCTGCACTCGGCGTCTACCTCTTCCAGAAAAGCTCGGAATGTCCTATGTTTCAGTCCTCTAGAACGGAGGTAGTTAACAATAGAAACTACCACTGACTTTACATAATCAAACTTCAAAACTTTGCTACACAGAACCTGAAGATGTATAATACAGTGATGTTTGGTTATTTGTCTACCGATAAATTGTTCAATAAGAGTAACCGCTCCAACATGTTTTCCACACATTGCCGGTGCACCATCAGTACAAATGGCCACCAAGTTTTCATAACCTATTCCCAACTTATCATTCATGCACTTTATTACTTCAGTGGATATTTCTTTTCCAGTTGTCCGGCCTGTCATGGAGCACATACCAACCAGCTCTTCAGTAATTTCAAAGTTTCCATCAATACCTCGAATAAAAATAAGAAGTTGAGCCGTGTCCTTCAAATCTGTACTTTTGTCCATTGCGAGAGAGTAAAAGCGGAACTCACTGGCTTTGTGCTTCAACTGATCAGTAAGATTGGTGGAAATGTCCGCTATCCTCCTCTGTACAGTCATGCGTGATAGACTGACATTCTCAAATGTTTCCTTCTTTTCTGGGCATAACCCAGAAACACCAATCAGCATGCATTTCTTTATAAAGTCACCCTCAGAATAACTTTTTCCAGCTGCAGCAATTTCCCTCGATATTTCAAAGCTGACCTTGGTGGCCGCCTCGCTCTCGGTGTGCACTTTCTTGAAAACCTGTTGTTCTGCATCAAGACGTTTCACAAAATGTGCTGCTTTAATTTTCTTTTCATGTGCGTCCAAACTGGCCACTTCGGGATGTTTAGTCTCAAAGTGGCGCCGAATATTGTATTCCTTGGGAACGGCTACCTTTTCGCGACACACAAGGCACAGAAATTTGTCTCGGAACATAGTAAAAAAATATTTATTTGTCCATTCAGGGTTAAAAGATCTATTCTCCGATTCCAACTTTCTTTTTTTCTTGTCACTCATTGCAGCTGTAGTTGTTGGAAATAGGAACGTCATTGATGATGATAATAATTAATATTTTCACAATGTAGTCTAATTTCAAACAGATTTATATAGAAAATTATAAATGTCTTTTTTTAAAAGCCTGTCACAGCCCATTTCAGGTGCCCCCAAAACCCATATCGGCAGGCCCCACAACTCATATCGGCAGGCCCCACAACCCATATCGGCAGGCCCCACAACCCATATCGGCAGCGCCCCACAACCCATATCGGCAGGCCCCACAACCCATATCGGCAGGCCCCACAACCCATATCGGCAGCGCCCCACAACCCATATCGGCAGCCCCCACAACCCATATCGGCAGCCCCCCAGCCCATTCCATGTCAGCATCCCCCCCCAAATCATCACCCCCCCCAAGTCAGCATCCCCCCCCCCAAGTCAGCATCCCCCCCCAAGTCAGCATCCAGCGTATCCCCCCCCAAGTCAGCATCCCCCCCAAGTCAGCATCCCCCCCAAGTCAGCATCCGCCCCCCAAGTCAGCATCCAGCATATCCCCCCCCGAAGTCAGCATCCCCCCCCCAAATCAGCATCCCCCCCCAAATCAGCATCCCCCCAAGTCAGCATCCCTCCCCAGGTCAGCATCCCCCCACCCAAATCAGCATCCCCCCCAAGTCAGCATCCCCCCCAAGTCAGCATCCCCCCCCAAATCAGCATCCCCCCCAAATCAGCATCCCCCCCAAGTCAGCATCCCCCCCTCAAGTCAGCATCCCCCCCTAAATCAGCATCCCCCCCAAGTCAGCATCCCCCCCCCAAGTCAGCATCCCCCCAAGTCAGCATCCAGCATATCCCCCCCCCAAGTCAACATCCCCCCCCAGTCAGCATCCCCCCCCCAAATCAGCATCCCCCCAAATCAGCATTCCCCCCCCAAGTCAGCATCCCCCCCCCAAGTCAGCATCCCCCCCCAAATTAGCATCCCCCTCCAAATCAGCATCCCCCCTCCAAGTCAGCATTCCCCCCCCCAAGTCAGCATCCCCCCCCAAGTCAGCATCCCCCCAAGTCAGCATCCCCCCCCCAAGTAAGCATCCCCCCCAAGTCAGCATCCAGCATATACCCCCCCCAAGTCAGCATCCCCCCCAAGTCAGCATCCCCCCCCCCAAGTCAGCATCCCCCCCAAGTCAGCATCCCCCCCCAAGTCAGCATCCCCCCAAGTCAGCATCCAGCATATCCCCCCAAGTCAGCATCCCCCCCCCAAATCAGCATCCCTCCCAAGTCAGCATCCCCCCCAAGTCAGCACCTCCCCCCAAGTCAGCATCCCCCCCAAGTCAGCATCCCCCCCAAATCAGCATCCCCCCCCCAAGTCAGCATCCCCCCCCAAGTCAGCATCCAGCATAAACCCCCCCAAGCAGCATCCAGCATATCCCCCCCCCCAAGTCAGCATCCAGCATTTGCTGGAGCCAGGAAGGGGGGTTAGGGGGATTAGAGGAAGCGCACGTGTTTGCTGGTGCGCGCTCCTAGAGGGCACAGACAGCATGCGGCCGCGAGGGTTTACCAGGGAAGGAGAGGAGGGGGGGAGGAGGGCGGTTGAAGGGGGGGCCGTCGCGGGCCGTATGTTGTGCAGCCCTGAGTTACACTGAAGCCGCACCGACTGTCGCGTCTGCTGATATACCTGCACCTTCCATTCATGAAAACCAGATGCAAGATGGACATAATTACTATGATATGTATCAAAACTTATATGGGCAATACCAATGTGGATGTGAAAACAACCAACAACTGTATGTGCCTCCGGACGTCTTGTTTGAAGAAGCCACTGCAGATCCATATGACGGCTTCATGGAAATGTGTGTGATTCAGGATTCAACGGTTGCCTCAACCATGGATGATACTGTTGTGCCTTCCTGGAGCGAATTGTTACAGCTAAATCAGTTTTGACTTCTACAAGAATGGTAAATACAAATTTCGTTATGCCTTTACTCAAATTATATATGTGTACATTAATAATATACACCATTTGTTAGCCAAATGAGTGGATACAGCTTAACATTGCAGACAGCCTTACATGTAGCGTGCACAAAGACATTATTTCCTATAACAATATACTACATGACGAACCATTACTACACATTGGTGACGGAGTCCTAAATCATAGATTATTATCGCTTTTAAAGTATCATTTCAACATGTTAGGCCTCGTTCAGGGTGCCAGAGGCAGGAGTTGGAGGGCGGGCTTTCGGGAGGGAGGGCTTTAGTCTGCTGGGCGATGTGTGTTCATCCCTAGCAGACTTTTCCAGGAGTTGAGGAGGGGGCGGGGCTACAGACGTGAGGTTAGGGATTGAGGCTGCAGTCTTGAAATCATTCTCAAGAATGATTTCATTGGCTGCCGAAGGCCCAGTGACGCTGCTGCAGCTTCAAAAAACTAATTTTTTGTTTATTGAAACTGTAGCCAGCGTCAACTCCGGGCTTCGGAGACAGGGCAGCTGCTACCCTGACAACCAGTATTCAATTTGAATACTTTGTGTCCCACGGCAGCTCGCACGGCAGCACGCCCTCCCTCCAAAGCCTGCACCCTGAATGAGGCCTTACACTAACTGTAACACACACACCTCATTGTTTAGCATTCAACATATAAAAGCAAAGTGTCGCCCACATATGACGTGGGAACATGGTCATGTCCCAAGGCGTCCTTAAAAAGGTTACCGATGTCCCCCCCCCCAACCGACGTGCATGCGTGAAACAGTATTGGCTGTGCCTGTAGCTTATTGTTACGGTCAGTGCAGTGTGTCATGTGCGCGCGTCGGTGGGCCGGTGCGTGCACAGCGCTGGAGGCCAATGTTCATTCAGTGGGAGGGGTGTTTGCGTGCATTTCACAGTGCCTTAACATGACGTCACATGTATTTTGTTTGCTCATTGGCTGATCGTCCGTTTTTGCCGTGGGCACACGTCCGTTTACAAAGTTTAGATATGTACGTGTGTAGCAGTGATTTTGTTTCGCTTCCATATCATCACTTTCAGCCATGATATGCATAATGCTAGCAGCACTAAGGAGGGACATGTATTGAACGCACAGCGTACACATAGTTTTGCGCATGTGCTAAGACTTAGTCCACACATTCGTGACGTGCGCACGCAACAGACGTTGTGCGCGCACATTATTATGTATACAGGCACCGGAACAAACATATCAGTAGTAATGCCAGCAACGCCATTTGAAAAATGAGACAGTTCAGTATCTGTAGTTTTATCCTTGCAGTTTAAACATATACGGAACTTATGCGTGAATATCCACAATCATATAGAGATGTGTTAAGCGTTGTCATGCTGAGACATAGATAAATGTGCCATCTTTGAACATCATGTGTTTGCTGTATTTCACAGATGTCGAGGATGAATACATGGGACCAATGTATGATTTCAGATGGGCCAATCGTTATATTAGATGATTGTGACGACTAGCGAACAACTATTATAATAAATATGTAACAATGCTTTCAATGATTGCTACGCAGATTAACAATCACTACATAATGTTATCCTATTGTGCAAATATTTACTATGCACTTAATTATCATAATGATGTTGCTAAGCACTGAAGTTAGAACTTATATTGATATTTGTTTCTTTTCTACTAACATTATATGTATTGCCATGTGATATGCAACCAATATTATCACTCAGCAAACACATTAATCTACTATATATTATAATCTCACGTGTGACTTGTCAAAGAATGTAAATGCTACATAACAACTCGTAGACATTGTATCTGAACGTACACAATAACAATAGGGAGGTGATAGAAACTGTTTAGTCATGTGAATGTTATATTATCACCTAAGTTGTAGTGGTAACCTAACATGCATGAGCTAATGAATGTTAGGTACAGATCATTAAACCATGAACATTTGTGTGTACATTTAATTCACACGAGTAACTATAGTTTAGTGTTATTAATAAACGTTCAACACATACATAGCTAAGTGAGGCCGATGATAAAAGCAACATTATTATGTTGGTTTATATTATTTCTGGTCGAAATACATGCATCACACAAAAACTACAACACACACACACTATGTTGCTGAAATGTGTGCGTATGCAAATGTCCACTTCATTTATGTTCATATGTTGACAGTAGTTATAAAGGATCATGATCATTATGAATAACTAACGTGAATGAAATAATTTTTTTATTAACTACATTGTCATTGTGTTGAATGATTTAGGAAAAGTTGAGAATCCAAAGAACTATACTTTGGAATGGTGTTAACATTTTGACAAATGTTAGATGAACGTCAAATCAACACACATCTTTGACTTATACATACGCATGTGACAATGTAGTAATCAACATGAAGATGAAGTGAGAGAAGAACTAATCACATACATTGCAATGTTAATGATGTTTAACACATTTGGGTCTTTTCATACAAACATGCATTGAGTGTTAACATCGCTCATGTGCATGAATGGATGTTGTTACGTTGCCAAAATTACATGTTATGTAATGTACGTAATGATTTGAAAACACACTGTACAATAACCACCAAGTGTAGATAAACGCACGGACACAATACAGAAACGACATGTTTCAATTGTCAAATCTTTTTCATTACGTTCTGTTTATACATCCTGTAACTATACCTGTATCGAGGTTTGCACATCTTATGACAGATGTGAATTCAAATACATACCATGAGCAGTCCTTGGAGTGATATATCTTGAAAAAGAAAACATGAATGAATATAAATCATTGTCATGACATGTTCATTAAGGTAAGCAACACACAGAAGTGACAATTTTGTATGTGATATGAAACAAAATCTAGAATACGTCAAATATGATCTTAAATACACAATAGTCTACACATCATTGTGACACACATGTCACACTCCAAAAGAAAAAATGTATGTAACCATACTGCACTAGCTATTGGCTATCGACATAGTAGGTTTATTGTGTATGCATAACCAAAAAGAGCATGTACAGAAAATATTGATTTAGTACACATTACTTCCTCACGTACACACAACACCTTTTAGTGGTAAGAAGTATAATACAACCTGTTGATGAATGACATACCGGTGCCACATGCAATTGTCCACACAGCAGAGAAGAGAAAGGTGTGAGAACCATATTCATCTGTTTCCTAAGTGAATGGTATTTGGACACATGTATTTATCATTACAATGAATTAATACATCTATGTAGTACTATGAACATATATGTATTTGCTTACATGAAAAATATGTGTTTATGACATTCCGACGTGTCTCCACACCACTGGCTGTTTGCTCAGTGTCAGCTGGTAAATTTACGGGATGCTCCTCCTCCAAGCCCTGACGTATGTCGGTTTCTAAATTATTGCGGAGTGCCAGATTGTGCAAAATGCAACATGCAATTATAATATCTGACACTTTAGCAGGCTTATATTGAAGTGCCCCACCAGTTCTATCTAAACACCTGAATCGTGTCTTCAGAAGCCCAATGTCCTCTCTATGACGGATCGTGTAGATATATGGGCAACATTGTACCTCGCCTCTGCTTCACATTGAGGGGTTTCCACAGGGGTCAACAGCCACGGCCTAATTCCGTATCCTGAGTCACCTATAATCCATCGTGCACAAATATGATACAATTTGTGTTAACATTATTACATTCAACAGTTCATAGAAAAACTAGCGTTGTTTGTTAACACATCATAATATGTACTCACCCACCAGCCAACCAGGTCCAAAATAGCCTTCTTCAAAAGCATGGAAGACTGATGAGTTTCTCAGGATTGAGGAATCGTGACTGGAACCAGGGAATTTGGCTACCACATGCATAATCTTCATCGTGGCATCGCATACCACCTGTACATTCAGGGAATGGTAGTGCTTACGGTTGCGGTAAGCATGCTCACTCTGACTAGGCAGGATCAAAGCAACATGGGTGCAATCTATTGCACCCATCACACATGGTATCCCGGCTATGGTATAAAAGCCATTCCTCACTTCCAGCCACTCTGTGTGCTCTGTAGGAAAATGAATATAATTCCTAGCGCGTCTATTCAGTGCACATAGAAACTGGGTAAAGGCCCGCGAGAATGTAGATTGCGAGACCACGCCCACTATGCCCACTGTTGTCTGGAATGACGTGGAAGCAAAATAATGTAATGAGCACAGCATTTTAACAAGCCCAGGAACTGCACGACCTCTGACTGTCACAAAATCTAAATCTCCCCGTATCTCTTCATAAAGAGCTAAGATTGCTGCTGAACTCAAACGATAGCGACTTATAATCTCCTCCTCACTCATCCCATCTAACATGGTTCTCTCCCTGTACAAACGAGGACGAGGCACAACTTCTCTCCTCTCTCTTCTCCTCTCATCTCCTTGCCCTCTCCCTCTCCGTGTCCCTGTCCCTGTCCCTGTCTCTGTCCCTGTCCCTTCCTTGGCCTGTGACATCCTGACCCTCAGCTAGCCTCTCCTCCAATAGAATCTTCCTCCGTCTCATAAACATTCGCATCATTTTCAGGTCTGTAGCTGTCAATGCGCAGGTAATTAGCCTCCTTTAAATACCTATGTGATGATGTCATGTGACTTGATGAAGTGCAAGGTGTTACATTAACATATCCAAGGAGTTAACTCCAAACGGGTATCCAGTACGAATTAAACGGATTATTTATGTGTGTTCACCAGGCAATCATGATATTTGACAATGATGTAACGTTAAGCTTTGTACAACCATTTATTCGCAAGTATTTATGGAATGTGTAATGCATGTACCACTTCTGAACGCAACACTCAGTCATCTCATTAGGATACAACCATGACATTGACGTTGAAAAAGTACGTTGCAACATGTCTAATTTGGCATGTTATTGTCACATGTTCACATGAACTAATTGTAATGTGCATATGCATAATTTTGTGCCATCAGGATACTTGCTATTGATTATGTTTCAATAGTGTAAAAATGAGTAACTATTATAGATTTGTGTATAACTTAGCATGAAGTGATTCTAATGCATCGTGTACAATGTAAACATGCAATGTTATTGAGTGTCCAATTGCGGACGTCAACAAAAGAGGGAGGTCACAAAATACATGTAAACATGAAAACAAACAGCTACATTTACATTTGATCATGCGTTACACATTCAAAGCATTCTCTAATGTATACCAACATTACTATACGCTGGATCTGTTAGATGTGTGAAATCTGTTACATCATATAATAAATTGAAGCACACTTAAGTAACATGTTTCATATTATGTGACCTGTTCCTTTAAGAGTTGAGTATAGGATTTTCCCTTGACATATCATAACATGAAGACTAATGTGACACGCAAATCATCATAATATTGAAAAGTACAATGTTCTGCCAATAATAAACGTAAGCGCTGACACGATGAAGTGAATGACATCGACACTGTAATGCCAATCACATTTTTACTATGAGCAATAGAACGTAAACACTCCTATAATGTTATAAGTCCCCGCTCCATTGACTCCATTGATGTAGAGATGAGCTATTTTTTCTAAGTGCCGTCCCGGCAACCTTGCCGATCCTTCTCCCCTCCAACTTGCCAACTTTAGTTGGCGGGACAAATTGACGATGAAATCTCCATTTTTGAGTGCTGATCAGCACCGATAAGCTGATCGGGGCTACTAGAATACAGCCGATTTCAAAAAGTGCCGAAAAGTGCCGATAAGTAGGTTATCGGCAGCCGCATGCCGATAAATTTTTATCGAGAAGAAAAAATGCCGATTTTGACCATTTATCGGCGCTTACTGAATCTCAAATCCAATTTTGTCGGGAAAATGCCGATAAAAGCCTTATCGGCGCTTACTGCATGAGGCCCAGATACATTGTTAAAAATCCCTATACTAGTATGGCTATAGTGAGTAAATAGTCAGAGTAACAATTTTGCTTATGTGGCTATTAACATATTTATACTCCTATTCCACATCCAATTAACATCTAGATATATTACCTAGCAGCGATTCTCAAAAATGTCCAGATAATTGAGTCAAAGTAAATACATATCTCATTCAGAGATCAGACTAGTGTAGCGCATAAATATACCAAAACTCATATTAAAAGGTAGTATACAATGAATATAACTCTGTAGGGAGATAGGTTACTCTGACTACTTACTCACTATAGCCATACTAGTATTGGGATTTTTAACAATGTATCTGTGTTTTTAAAGTATCTATGTAGAAGTAATAAAATGTTATTGTTTTTTGATCTCTCTGGTGATTCTGGGTCACTGACCTGATTAGCAGCACTTCACTGCAGGGCTATTTTGTCCATTGGTATACAACATACATGACACCAGAGTGCTGTATATAGAGGGTATCTGTCTGATCACTCTTTTTGATCAAAACTGTTACTACTATGTTATCACCCTCCACAGCACCTGTCATTTATGGATTAATTATATGGTGATTGCGGTTGCATTCACATATTCAATCCGCGTTTTTACTAAACTGGACCTAAAAGGAATAAGGCAAGGTGACTTTTGGAAAAACAACTTTCAACACACGCGACGGATATTATGAGTACCAGGTGTTGGACCAGAATGCTTTCGCCCCAACCAAAATGGTCACCAAACCAGGAAGTCAGCCTCTCTCTAACTCTGATTGTCAGCACCTACTTCAAGGCTTTGAATAACAGCCAGTTGCTCTCAGCCAGTGCCCATGCAAAGTATTATTATACTGGGTGTGCTTCCTTGTCCAGTGTTTTTCCCTTTCCTTGCTATTGATCTTATTGTGACTTTGGAACTGTGACCTGACTATCCCTAACTTGAACTCTGCCTGCCTCGACCCCGGTACCGGATCTGACCATTTTTGCCTCATTGACCCTAGAATCAGACCCAGCCATCCTTGCCTGCCACCTGCCTCGACCCTGGATCTGGATCGACCATTCTTGCCTGCTGCCTGCCTCAACCTAGAACTGGACATCACTACCTGTGCATTTCTAGGATTCCGATCCCAGGCCAAGGTGTGCCCATCACTCCCTACCCCTGCCCTGCGGGTTCGTATCCTAACTTGCAGACACCAACGTTACACCTTAGTGGCTAGCCACTAAGGGAAGGAAGGGGTTAAACAATCCCACCACACACCCCAGGGAGGCCAAACCACCCACCCCAGTGAAACTACCCCCATCAAGTCCCCCCCACACACAACACACACACATTAATGGGGGCCTAGATAGCTACATTGGCAATCAACGTACACCCTAAATAAAAGGATTACTTACCCCTGCTGGGATGAAGGCTGCCCTTCTCATCTTCAGGGGCACCCATAGATGAATGCAATAAAGGACTGATACCCAACCATAGAAAAAAAACTATTAGTGTCTGACTGATTTTACCAATTCATCATTGCTTTACATGTGTACAGTATATTTTTTACCTGAGCTGTAGGTCATAGTCCAGTCTCAGATTTGCAACTTCAGACACAGTGTGGTTACCAAACTTGTGTTAATTCACTAAACTGAAATCTCCATCCACTTGTTACCTGACAGTCACCATGCACTACGTACCATTCCTGAGCTTGTCTCTTGCCACACTTTATCAGCCGCTTACTAGCCATTCCTATAATGATTCATTCAGCGGCTCTTGCAATACGTTATCAGCCTTTTACTAAATCTTAACACACATTCCCAGCCAGCTCAAACTCCCACACCCACCACATCATGAATATATATTGATGTCAAAAAGAGTGCTACTGGGCGTGGCAAATGTATACAAGATACATAACTACTATGGTTCTTTCCCCTCATACAGAGGTAAAGGGAAGGATTCACAGTGTAGTGTAGGACCTGCGCTAATTTTGGTTATACCTTGATGTGGTATGCAGGCTTATGATGCTTTGGCCAAAGGGTTTAACTAAATAACCAAGTAAATATTATTATTATTGAAGTATTTCAACTTTATACTTATTACTTTAAATGCTTTGTCAATTGGATGTAGCATTGGGCAACCCTGTCTTTTGTTGTTTTACTAAATCTTATCACACACCATCAACCATTCACTAGCTTTTACTACACTCGGTTAACCATTCACCAGCTCTTACTCCCATGCTAAGTGCAATTCAGCAGCTCTTACCACATTCTACATGCCATTTATTTGCTTGCCTCCACACACTGTCAGACATTCAGTGGCTCTTACCGCACACTATCAGCCGTTCACTAGCGCTTACCACATTATGAAATATTCACATGATCAGATAAAAACTATGTTGGATCCAATAAAATAAAACGATACTGCTAAGAACTACATTGCAAAAAAGTAATAGTACATTAACTTTGGTTTTAAATCTGTTTTATTTAACATCATTATACTGCGTAATATAAAAGGTTTCAGTAAATATTTCTGACTCAGTTAACTGCCTGCTTAACTTTGCTGCCAGAACAGACTAGGGGCCATTGCAAAGCAATATATTGCAGTGCCCTCTGTCTGTTAAGGGTTTTAATGACTGGGTACAGTAAATACCTTAATGAATAGGTACGGTTATTCCAAGTTGTATGTAAAGAATGTCCCTTAGAATTTCTCTTTCCAAAAGGAGAACAAATACTGTAATTGTTCAGACTGGGTGAGTGCTATTGCATGATGTGTTATTCTGTGTTGGAATGTAACTCACTAACATTCTAGGCATATTAAGCAATGTGTTACGGGCCCCTTCTGGCCGTGAATGGGTTAAGATGGTAAGAATGTTTATTTTAATCAATTTAAACACTAATGCCAAATTAAAGAGCGGCACCCAGTCACATGGGACTGGCGTGTATGAGGAAGGAGCACCAGGAAATGAAATGGGCGAAACAATGGATACAGTGTACACATTTCTTTGCTCAAAGCTGTTTTGAGTGTTTGCTGGCCAACTGACGCTGCTCTGACAATAGAAAACACAATGGTTAAAGGGTTGCAAAAAGTATCTACAAATTCTGGTATCAGGTTATGCTATGCAACAAATGGACCTGTTCGTTTGGAAGCTACTTTTTAGCCTTTTCATGTTTCAGAGGCCTGGGACATCAGTGACTGCAAATATACCAGTAACTCAATATTTCTCCAGGATAGGTAAGTCTGACACGAGTACACACACCGATGCATTGTAGTGATAATAAGGGAAATATAAAGGTAGTTGCAAAAATGTGTGTACCACAATTCCATATATACCCAAATAGTGCAGTACCTGTCGGCCCCAAAGTGTAAAAACCAATGGAACTGACTTGAGATACAATCGTAGTGATTGGTGCTTTCTTAATAATTAAGACAACTTGGTTTGATTTTTGTCATTGCTTAGATTGTTAACACAACAGTCTGAATCTTAATGACGTTTCAGTTCCTTTAGGTTCTCTGTGTTTTAATGCTGTGACTGTGCTGAGGAGGACATCCCTACTTCCACTGAATATTTGTGTAGCAATGGATAGAATGCCTAAGTGACACTGCCTACGTGACACTAAAAATAACAGACCAACCAAAAGAGACCAGAGGATCCAACAAATAACTGCTAAATCCTCCGATAAGGAACAACCGAGGCAGAAGTGAAAATGGGGAGATAAAGGTTGGTAAGGAGACATACTCCATAAAATACCTACAGTGTTATTCTACATTTCTCACATTACTTCCCATGATCGCTGACCAACAGCAAAAACACAGCGGGGCAGTCTAAAGAGTACTGGAGACTGGAGAGAAAGGAACACAGTGAGGACAGGGGGATAGATGCACACACTTCAAAACCTACAGTAGGAACCCCAATTTAAATAATTATGGGGCAGACATCTTATAGAAATACTGACAGATCATACTCCCTATTAAGTCCTTACAGAAGCATTGTATCCAATCTCTGAATAGATTTTGCATCTTTTGTTTAAGACGTTTCATACAGTCACCGTCCCTTCTCAAGAGTGGCACCCAGTGTATTACCTGATAGCGCTACTGACTAACCCCATGTCCAGCATGTTTGAAGTGAGGAGCCACCGGAACCTCCATATTCCCCTGCCTGATACTAGACTTATGATAGCCCGTCTGGTGGTCTTGCCAATATAGGCAAGGCCACAAGGATATTTTATCAGATAAACTAACCAATCCAAATAACGTGAAATAATTATGTATTTTTTAATGATCTCCTGGTTTGTGGATGTGTAAAAGTGCTTCCCTTTGTCACATTGTCACATTGAGCACAATTTAAACAGGGAAAGGATCCAAAAGTCGGTGTGCTCAAGAATCTGGTGGTCGGTCTCTTACGACTCCCCAAGTGTGCGCAAACCTATTTATCTTTCAGGTTGGGGCCCCTATGGAATGATAAAAGGGGAGGTAAGGTAAATAACATTCCTAGATTTCTATCACTATGAATGATGGGCCAATGCTTATGGATAATGACTCCTATTCTCTGACTAGTGTCACTATAGGTGCTTACCAATGGAATTCTCTCCCCCTTCTTAGCCCTATTTCTGTTTGGGACTGGAAGATCTCCCAGTGTTATCTTTTGAACCGATATCCTTTCACTCGGCTGCACATGTTGTGGATATCTCTCTCTTTTTAAATTTAGATGATACTTCATTCAACCTCAATCATTGGATTTATATGTTGTATATTTTATAATAATAATTGTGTATGGTGTATTGTGGGTTGATTAAGCTTAATCAAGACATAGGAATAATTGTGTATGTAGCCTCCTTTCCCCCGTGTCTAGGGTGATTACGTGTGGTGCGCTGTTACCTGTAGGCTCACAGGAGGCATGATCCTCCGCGGCAGTGAGTCTGGGGTGTACCTGGTTCGCTTGGTGACAGCGTCTCCACCTGTGAGGGATCCTAACAATGCTGGATAACCCAGTCACAGGACCCAATACAAGAAATGCACACACTTTTATAGATAACAGGTTTTACTGACCACATATATGATTATACCACAATATGTATAACTTAGGCCTCGCATGGCCGTAACCCCACAGTGCTCCCAACTGTCAGGAATCGGCGTTCTCCACGCTCCCCACACAAAGCACCCCCTTCCCGCAGGGAGTCCCTGGACACACAAAACAAACCTGCCTTACCGGGATCCACGGCTCCTCGCCACTTCCGCCGTCGCGGGATCACTCCCCTCGGCGATTCCTCTGTTCAGTGCCGGGCGCGCCCACGCCCTCCTGCGCGCACACCTGCACGCACACCTGCACCATCCACTGGCTCGGTTCACGCCCGTACACGAGTTACGGAGCACGCTCAGTCTGCACACTCTTCTTCCCGTGCCCCGGACCTCAGGCTCCGCCCCCGCACACTGCACGGGCATACTCAGGTTACCAACAAGACTCACCTGGCCTGTTATGCCTGCACCAATCTGCAATGTCTCCCTGTAGCTCTTCCTGTCCCGCCTCCGTTCCTAATTGGACCTTCCTGCTTTATCTAGCTCCTCTCTGCTCTCTGTCTTTGCTCGACATAGTCTCTGTTTGGAAGTACTTCTGGATTCTCTCAGTGTTTTCACAGGTTCTGACGCGGCTTGTACGACTACCCCCTCTGGCTCTCGATCTCGGCACTCCTTGGACAACGCTCACTCTGGTAACCCCTTGAACACGGCTTGGACAACGACCTATCTCCACTCCCTGACTTCGGCGAGGCATCCTTCACTCTATCTCTACAACCGGTACCGGCAAGTATTGTCTACCTTACTACACCTGGCCTGGCAACGCTTCATACCACACTCCGGACACGCTCCCTTTGCTGCGGGTTCGTGTATTACCACTTCCCCCTTCAGCTCAGGGGACGGGTCTGGTCTGCGGGCAGCACCGGCGTAACACCAACCACCTTGTCCACACCCTGGTGGGGTTTACCCCAAAGTACTGAGGTGCCCATGGCACCTAACCCCCCAGAGTCCACAGGAGCCAACCCACCCAATGTATGTGTGACAGTGCTGCCCACAATCAGTGTTAGAGTTGGTGCACTTGTAAATGGGGTGTGATACCTGCCAGGTGCTCCGGCACTCGGTACCATGACTGAAGAGAAACCGTCTGGTCCTATGCCGTCACCGTCAGCGATGGCGTCCGCCTCCACGTGGGGTGGTATCCAGCTGGAGGGTCCCACCTTGATGAGTCTCTAGCCTTGCGGTGGTGGTCTGGTCCCAGACCACAAGCTGCATCTGCTGCACGGCGTCCTGCTGTGTCCCTGAGACTATGGAGGCTAAATGGGGCAGGGTCCCTATTTAAGGGCCTGTCCCTGTAGCAGCCACAAACTTACAGGGTGTCAGGGCCTAGCTGGGGCTTATAAGGGGGTCTCTGGCCTAGTGCAGGGGCCTACTGACACCCTCACACCTCCGTGTCCCAGCTCCAACTGGCGTGGTCTTAGCACGCCAAATGTATCTATATCAGGGAGCAGGGATTGCTGCAGCCCTATTGGCTGTGTGGCGCCAGGTGATCTTGCAGCTCCAGGGGCTGCTTGGTAATGTAGTTCCCCTGTGGAGTACTCCTTAAGATGACCACCTCTATTGCACTTGCACTGCACATGCGTGATGAGTCCCAAGATGGCCACCGCATCCTCAGGCCGTTCTGCGCATGGGCGAACACACAATGCGCATGTGCGGCCAATTCCAATATGGTGGCACCCTGCAACGGGAGCCACCACTGACCTTCTGCGATCTGCTCGCCATCCTGACTGCTTGCACGCTACCACAGTCCACCCTGCACTCTCCCCAGCCTCCATTGCCGGTCGCAACCGCAGCGGAAGGTAAGGGAATGAAGGGGGACCCAGGGGGGACCTGGCTACATGTATAAGATTCCTTGTTAGGAAGCACTCAATTGTACTTATTGTATTTTTAATAAATTCATGTTTATGTAACCCTGTTTCCCCTCCCCAATCTCACATAGGGTCAATCATGGGGAAACTTGTGCTGGTTACTAATCTTAGTGTGGAGCAGACCTGCTGGTAACAGGGGGCCATGAGTCTCCCGCATGGTGTTATAGGGGATGACAGGACAGGCTTCTGAGGTAGAACTGAGTGATTAGGGAAAAAAGGGGGAAAGTTTGCGCCAATAAAAGAATTTTGCCTACTGTTCAATATGTGGTTCCAGTCCTTTCCACAAAGTGATTTCGCTGCCTGAGTCTTTCAGAGGTTATTCACCAACCTCTGTGTGGATTTGAGTAGAAAAAAGGGTGAAATGTCCTCGGGCGCGTCACTCTGCTTGCGGCTCCACGGCGTGTATTATATGCAAGGCAAAGGAGAGAGAGAAGGGCCACAGTGAAAAAAGACAGCTCAAAGTTTTGCACACTTTTTCATCAGGGTAGAGAGAAGGGGGGGGGGGGGTTGGGAGGGGTGAGAAATGAAGACAAGGGAAAGCTGATATTAAATCAAACTTGTTGACTGGGGACACACTCACATTAAAAACTCTCAAACTTGATTTGATGTCTCCTCCTCTTTTTGTAGTTGGTGTCTTGAACAGATGTCTTCTCTTCTATGTGCAGTTAAATGGATTGAGGCCGAGGAAATGCCTCAAGCGACCGATCAATTCGAGCATAGGAAGGAGATGCCGCCAGGCTCCACAGCTTGTCCCTTTCTGGGCTGTGGTGTCCCGACTCGGCTGGTTCCCGCTTGGCAGATGTGTGCTGTCTGTGGCTTGGGTTGCAGGTGGCCGCACTGAGGAAGCATTGGCGAAACGCGTCTGACGTTTTTTGGTCTCTACAAGCTACCATAGCGAGGAGTTCTGATTTCCCTGGCCCAGCGTCTCGCCGTCTGCGCATGCGCATGCGCAGCGGAGCAGGGAAGCCTGGAATTGTCTACACGGGGAAGATAGGCGGCCGGAGGAGGAGGACATAGCCTGTGCACGGGCTCTGGACATCCGCACTGCGGCCACCTGCAACCCAAGCCACAGACAGCACACATCTGCCAAGCGGGAACCAGCCGAGTCGGGACACCACAGCCCAGAAAGGGACAAGCTGTGGAGCCTGGCGGCATCTCCTTCCTATGCTCGAATTGATCGGTCGCTTGAGGCATTTCCTCGGCCTCAATCCATTTAACTGCACATAGAAGAGAAGACATCTGTTCAAGACACCAACTACAAAAAGAGGAGGAGACATCAAATCAAGTTTTGAGAGTTTTTAATGTGAGTGTGTCCCCAGTCAACAAGTTTGATTTAATATCAGCTTTCCCTTGTCTTCATTTCTCACCCCTCCCAACCCCCCCCCCCCCCCTTCTCTCTACCCTGATGAAAAAGTGTGCAAAACTTTGAGCTGTCTTTTTTCACTGTGGCCCTTCTCTCTCTCCTTTGCCTTGCATATAACACACGCCGTGGAGCCGCAAGCAGAGTGACGCGCCCGAGGACATTTCACCCTTTTTTCTACTCAGAACTGAGTGATACTCACAGGTACAGAGCCTCCATCTCCTACAGATCCCCAGAGTTCTGAGGAGGAACCTCTGGAGGAGAACTTCTCTCAACTTCTCCCTGACAGATTCCAGTCTCAGACAAGAAGTATAGTGAATCACTGGGATTATTTATTTCTCTGCAGCCTGGCACACTCCCCATCATATACCGCAGACACTTAGCAACTCATCAGGTCTTCACCTCAGGATGTCCCTGGACCTCACTCCCAGCCACTGGCCAACAGGAGCGGTCCCAGCTCTTCCCTTATCCCCTGATGGAATAAGAGGAAATGGTTTCCCTCCGCTCCCCTAAGGGAGGGCCTCAAACTGCCAGAGCCCTGACAGCTTGGTTAGGGTAAACCTGTCTCTCTCAATGGTAGAGACAACTGATCTAAATCAGGAAGGACAGCTCATTGTCAGTTCCAGTAAAAAAAACAGCCCCCCGTCCCTGATTTGACAGCAAGCCTGATTGCACTACCTTCTCTGGCTCACTGAGCTGCAAGTGTGTGGGGAAAACCCATGATTACTCCTTTAGAAAACTCGGCATACCAGTATAGCTTCTAATTATTCATCAGTTCCTTATTCATGCGCCAGGGTGTTTTTCCATTTTTCCTTGCACATTGATAGGGGGTAGAGATTTCTCTTATTCACCTAGGCTGCAGAATATACACTTATTAGAGTTATTGATTTTCTATCTGTAGTTAATATATTAGTGCCTTAAATAATTTTTCTATCGTTCTTCTCCAATATACTGGATGAACTTACAATGCGTTTGACCCGCATAAATTGGCTACCGGGTAGTGAACGAATTGTGTGCAGGTTTAGAATGGTTTATTCATTTTAAAGCAGTAGTTTCTTCTGGGCCTCTATCTTTCTCTATGAATAGGAAGCAGGGGCCAGGGGATGGCCTTATGGTTAGTGGGGTCCTGGGCAAGAGAGTCAATTGGGGTCCCTTCGAGGTTCAAATTTGATGACATATAAGAAACTTTGCAAGTCGGACATTTCTGATTTAAATGTCACATGGCCGCAGACAGCTTTTCCGGGGCCCTGGACTAGAATTTTCCACTGGATCCACCCCCCTGATCCCCCCCCCCCCAGTGTCAGCAGCCTTGCGAGACAACGCATCTCTCTCCCTCTCTGTTACGCCTGTATGCCCGCAGACCAAGCTAGACCCCAGTACTGAGGTGGGAACGGTATGATACCACACACCCGCAGCAGTGGGAGCAAGCCCGGAGTGTGGTATATCGTTGTTGGGCCTGTTGGAAGAGTTGTTAGTGTATACTTGCAACGCTTGGGGAATGTCCGTGAGAATAGCCGTGTCCGTTTGCCAATGTTCAGGAGTCCAGAGGGTAGAGTCGTCAGAGGGCAAGCCAGGTCCTAGGAAGCCAGAGGTCAGCGGAGTCGTATGTGTAGCCGGATTCAAAGGGATACCAGAGAGCAGAGTAGTCCAGGGTAAGCAGGGGTCAAAGCCAGGGAAATCCAAAGTAACACAGGAGCAGATAATCACAGGAGCACAGAGGGAGCACAGCATAGGTCAGGTACACACAGGGAAACAGGAACTATGCAGAGCGAGGAAGAGGTGGACAGACAGGGATTATAAAGGAAGGTGCACCAATGACAGAGAGGGGAGGAGTAGAGAGAGAAGTGGGACTATTTTGATCTGGTTTGAAACTGATTGGCCGGCGAAGCCGGCCAATTCAGTTGAACAGCAATTCTACTTGTTACCAAGTAGAACAAAGATAAACCAGTCAAACAAAAATTAAATGAACCCAACAAGTGCACTGATGAAGTGCACTTAAAACAGAACGGTTAAATCTGATGAACCCTGATTGGTGGATACCGAGCAAAGCACCCCGCCTAACGCCCACTGGGAGGCAAACTCTGAAACCGTCCCAGTAGACTCGGCGTACGAGTACTCTGCCTGAATACGGGAGTGCACCAGCGCCCGGAACATGACCACGATGTTTGTCGGGACCCCCCCCCCTCCAAACACTGCTTCCTGGTTTTACAAATGGCTACCTTAGCCAATGCCAGGAGCAGGTTGACCAGGAGATCCCTAGGCTTATTGTCCCGGGACACTGGGCACCCAAAAATAAAAAGATGAGGTTTAGAAAACTCGGCATACCAGTATAGCTTCTAATTATTCATCAGTTCCTTATTCATGCACCAGGGTGTTTTTCCATTTTTCCTTGCACATTGATAGGGGGTAGAGATTTCTCTTATTCACCTAGGCTGCAGAATATACACTTATTAGAGTTATTGATTTTCTATCTGTAGTTAATATATTAGTGCCTTAAATAATTTTTCTATCGTTCTTCTCCAATATACTGGATGAACTTACAATGCGTTTGACCCGCATAAATTGGCTACCGGGTAGTGAACGAATTGTGTGCAGGTTTAGAATGGTTTATTCATTTTAAAGCAGTAGTTTCTTCTGGGCCTCTATCTTTCTCTATGAATAGGAAGCAGGGGCCAGGGGATGGCCTTATGGTTAGTGGGGTCCTGGGCAAGAGAGTCAATTGGGGTCCCTTCGAGGTTCAAATTTGATGACATATAAGAAACTTTGCAAGTCGGACATTTCTGATTTAAATGTCACATGGCCACAGACAGCGTTTCCGGGGCCCTGGACTAGAATTTTCCACTGGATCCACCCCCCTGATCCCCCCCCCAGTGTCAGCAGCCTTGCGAGACAACGCATCTCTCTCCCTCTCTGTTACGCCTGTATGCCCGCAGACCAAGCTAGACCCCAGTACTGAGGTGGGAACGGTATGATACCACACACCCGCAGCAGTGGGAGCAAGCCCGGAGTGTGGTATATCGTTGCTGGGCCTGTTGGAAGAGTTGTTAGTGTATACTTGCAACGCTTGGGGAATGTCCGTGAGAATAGTCGTGTCCGTTTGCCAATGTTCAGGAGTCCAGAGGGTAGAGTCGTCAGAGGGCAAGCCAGGTCCTAGGAAGCCAGGGGTCAGCGGAGTCGTATGTGTAGCCGGATTCAAAGGGATACCAGAGAGCAGAGTAGTCCAGGGTAAGCAGGGGTCAAAGCCAGGGAAATCCAAAGTAACACAGGAGCAGATAATCACAGGAGCACAGAGGGAGCACAGCATAGGTCAGGTACACACAGGGAAACAGGAACTATGCAGAGCGAGGAAGAGGTGGACAGACAGGGATTATAAAGGAAGGTGCACCAATGACAGAGAGGGGGGGAGTAGAGAGAGAAGTGGGAGAAGCTAGAGATAGGTCAGGGAGAGAAGAGGAGGAGACAGAAGTGGCAGTCAGGGGAATGGCCTGTACAGCTTGGGAGGCGGAGACAGGGGGAACCTGATAAGAAGAGTCTGTGCGCGCACCCCCTGTAAGCTGGGGATGTGCGCGCACAGGTTGCAACACAGGCGCGGCCCGCGCGGAGCAGGGGAAGGACGCAGGAGAGGGACGGAGCCAAGAGGAGGGGAACGCGTGCGAGGCCTGTGCCCACGCGACGGCCAGCAAAGGCAGAGAGGAGCATGTACGCGCGTCCTCCGTGGGCTGAGGGAACGCACGCACAGGACGCGTCACCATGCGCGCGGAACACCGCGCCGTGGGCACCACGCAAGGATGAGGCAACGGGACGGATGGCACCACAGGGGAAGGTAAAGGAGCTACTGCGGGGGAGAGGGAGCGGGGAGGATCAAAGCAGGTTCTAAGGGAGCGCGTGAGTATGCGAGACCTGTGGGGAACGCGCTGCGGCAAAGGGAGAGAGGTAGAAGATGAAGGAGTAGAAACAGGAGATGGGAGAGAGGGACAAGGAGAGGAAGGAATCTCCTGAGTCATCACACTCTCTAACCTCCACCTCTCTCCCTCTCTCTCACCCCCGCACCTCCCCTCTCTCTCACCCCCACCTTTCTGCCTCTCTTTCACCCCTGCCTCTCTCCCTCTGTCTCGCCCCACCTCTGTCCCTCGCCCCCACCTCTCTCCCTATCTCTCGCCCCCCCTCTGTCCCTATCCCCCACTCTGTCACCCCCACCTGTCTCCCTATCTTTCCCACCCCACCTCTCTTTTTAGTCCCCACCTCTCGCCCCCACCTCTCTCTTGCCTCCACCTCTCTCTTTGGCCCCCACTTCGCTCTCATCCCCATCTCTCTCATTTTCTCTCGCCCCCACCGCTCTCTCTCTCTCTCTCTTACCCCAATCTCTCTCTCTCTCTCTTGCCTCCAACTCTCTCTCTGGCCCCCACTTACCTCTCTCTGGCTCCCACCTCTCTCTCTCTCTGGCTCCCACCTCTCTCTCTCTCTCTTCCACCTATGTCTCTCTCTCTCTCTGGCTCCCACCTCTCTCTCTCTCTCTCTCTCTCTCTCTCTCTCTCTCTCTCTCTCTCTCTCTCTCTCTCTCTCTCTCTCTCGCTCCCACCTCTCTCTCTCTCACCTTCACCATATTTCTAACACAATAACCCCCCCACCCCCAAAGTGAGCACACACTTACTTTGAGACGGTTGATGTGCCGATCCAGAAGTTGGCTAACACCAGAGGCGGGGCCCGCTGCAAGGGGGAAGGGAGAGAGGCCGGGACGCGCCACTACAGGGGGGAAAGCTGGAGCCCGGCAGCCGACCTCTGGCGAGGCCCAACATGCAGCACCGGCCGGCCAGGCCCCTTACAGCTGCCGGGTCAAGGACAGGTGTCCCGGCTCTCCCCCCCAGTCGGTGGCCCTGTGCCTGTCAATGAAGTGACAATGCCTATTAACAAGACAAAATGGTGCGTTAACTGAAGATATTATAATAGGATATATGCAAATAGAAAATAGTTTATCAAATTCACTGGTATATTTATTGGAATGTAACTTTTCGAGCCTTATTGGAAGCGAAGTCCTTAATCAGATCACTATAATCTAAATCTCTGCCAATTTTATGTTCAATTGAAATCAATGCTAGACATTCTTGTGACATAGAAGAGCATACATGATTTAAAAAAAAAATAATTTTCAACTTTGAAAATGACCTCTCACCTGTCGCAACTGTTACAGGTACAGTGAGAATAATGCTAAGTACTACACATACATTTGGGATAAATATCTTGAATGTCAGACTTATAGATAAATTGAAGGGCTGCTAAAGCTGTGTCTTTTTCACGAGGTTCCTTATTTAACCTAAAACACTTCTTGATTTCAGTCAGGAACTCTGTAGAATCAATGGCTCTTATTCTGTACGGTGGGATGAGCTCAGATGACTTGGTTTCGCAGGAAATGCCCCATTAAAGTCAATGCGGCTTTCATGAGATCGCAAGTCATTTGCACTTATCCCACCTTACAGAATAAGGGCCTAAGTCTCCCTCAAGGTGTAAAGATACATATTTGCATCCTTTTTCAAGGTCAGCATCACCCATTGTAGCCAAAGATTTAACATCAAAATATGAATCCATACTTGTCCTCAAAGTGCACCATATGTTTAAATCTGTCATCTAGTTCAGCAATTGTTTCATCCACCATAACATCAAAGAATTCAGTGTGAAATTGGTCTTTTGGGTCAAGTATGGGCTTATCGGATGCTTCATCCAGGAAAAGTCTGGACTTCTTTCTCACACGCTGCTCTGGGAATGTTATCGTAACGGGATAATCATCAAATGTTCCAGCCATGTTTTTGTTTAGTGGGAGTGAAAATCCACATTAACTTCTTCACTCAATAAAACATTTGCAAAATGTGGAGGACTCCCTGCAGTGTGGGGCCCCGGGCAGTTGCTTGGTTTGCCTTTACCTAAGGTCACTGTTGCAGGGTGTCTCCGGAGCTGACACATTTCAGCTCAGGGGACCTACTGTTTCCCAAGATACTTGCAGGGGACGTTGCTGCCGGTTCATCGTGCAGGTTTAAATCCCCAGGCCAGTTACAAGCCACGACGGGTGGCATTGCGGTTTCCTATAGCTCGCATGACGCAGGACATTTCAACCTCCATTTTGTTTCCCTTGGAGGGGACAGTACCGGGGGCACCTTCGGAGGTGTCTTGGGTAGCAGAGGGTCCCCAAAGCTGAAATTAACACAGTTTTTCTCCGGAGAGCCCCTGCTTCTTATACATGTATAAAAAAAAAGGGGGGGAACACAGTAGTCCGAACTTTCCTTTTAATTTTATGCCTCATAAATATGTGACAATAGTGATCCTTTTTGCTACATATAGATATATACTTCATAAGATAACAGCTATGTGTGGTGTCCTGCCTAATAATCTAGGCATTGTATTCATTACTTTCACAGGAATTCACTGGCCGCCTATCAAGGCTGTAAAGTGATTCAAGTGTTAGCCTTCATTAAAATGTTTTTCACCACAACAATTAAGCAACAACCTAGTTAAACACGTCCTTACGGCTTATGATCTAGAGTCACAGTAGTTATGGAGCAACAGTGTTGCCCAACTTGTGAGTTATGTGATTTTAAGATGTTGTCACCTTGTAGGTATGACCAGTGTGTAACATCTAACTTTGTCTCTTTGGCTTGCATTGGAATGTTAAGGAGCTGCACTTAACCCTTTCACTAGATCGGGTTTGCAACACAGGCAATAGAAATGGAGTTTATATCGTTTAAAAAACAAACAAACACACAACTGCTTACCAACTGTTACCTGGAAACCATAAAAAGTTAGAGAATGAGGATTGTATTTGTCTAATAAGGCCAACTACTTTAATAACCTTTTGTAAAAAAAAATGATTGCATCCCAGAAGCATTGTAATTATATACTGTAATGCTCGAGGGGAATGCAAAACATTAGATTTAAAAAAAAAAAAAAAAGGGAGACTTTTGATTTTAAATGACTGAATTTAATGAAGGAAGACAATTCTGTTGGAAATGTATTTTATTCTTTGAGAGTAGGACTGAAAATGTAACTGTGAGAGATGTGTGCAGAGGTATGCAAATGGAGACCGTTTTAGGGTGAAATTAATAGAAGGCTTTATTGCCTGTTCCTTTAACAATGTAAACACACGACATAAAAGGAAAACCTGCTTTACTTTCCACTCGGGGCTGTTATATACAGGATGCGGCCGCGTGTGCCTATGCGAACGCGCGTGCACATGCTGCATGCTTTTCGTAAGTATACTGTGTTGAGTGTATACAGTGTTGAGTGTGTTTATGTGTGTTTGTGTGTGTTTATGTGTGTGTGTGTGTGTGTGTGTGTGTGTGTGTGTGTGTGTGTGTGTGTGTGTGTGTGTGTGTGTGTGTGTGTGTGTGTGTGTGTGTGTGTGTGTGTGTGTGTGTGTGTGTGTGTGTGTGTGTGTGTGTGTGTGCTTATGTGTAATTTATTATTAAAAATAAAAAACCTTGGAAAAAATAAAAAATGTATTAGACTTGTGCAGACACACAAATACACACACACACACACACACACACACACACACACACACACACACACACACACACACACACACACACACAAACACACACACACACACACATACATTCAGCGCCGGTATCGGCGCGAAAAGATTAATTTCTTCACCTTCGCCGCTGTCCGTCAGCTCCCCTCTCCCTGCCGTGCGCGCGCGGCCCTTGTATAGAAAGGCTGACTAACGTCAGCCAACTAAAATTCCGCGCGCGCGCACGGCATAGCACGCGCCCGGCACTATAGAACGTACCTTCCTTTGGAGAATAACTAGACAGTACTGTATATGCCATATCTAACTGGGTAAGCTAATCAGATTACAACCCCAAACAAATATATATAATAAAAAGTAGACAATACCGTTCTGTGTCTAACGAATTGATTTTTTTTTGTGCGAGCTTTCGAGATACACTGATCTCTTCTTCCGGCGATGTTACATTGAATAAAGCAAGCAAGGGTTTTACTTAAAAACAGTGCATCTTGGAATGTTATCTGTGACTGCAGATAGGCAACATTCCAAGATGCACTGTTTTTAAGTAAAACCCTTGCTTGCTTTATTCAATGTAACATCGTCGGAAGAAGAGATCAGTGTATCTCGAAAGCTCGCACAAATAAAAGCATTTCGTTAGACACAGAACGGTATCGTCTATTCATTTTTGATTATTAAAGCTCGGCTAACACGGTACAGATACCTCTATCTATCCTATCTTTCCCCCCACCCTATGGGAGATTCCCCTGTTACCAGGTGTATGGTGCATGCTACCTGTAGGCTCGCAAGAGGCTGAGGTGTCCTCCGATGGTTGTGGGGACTGCAAACCGACTTCTGGGGTACATACCCGACATTTACTCCATGGTACTCAGCACCTCCATCTGCTGTAGGCTTCAGATGTCTGAAGGTAATCTCCCACAGTAGAATGGTTTCCTCTCCTCCCAGAAAGATTACACACCAGGCAGGAGGTATATGAAACAGCAACGGTTTTATTCTTCTCTGTACAGCCCAGTTGATAGGCAGCTCTGGCCAAGGCAGTCACAGCTCTGGTCTCAAACTTTGGATGGTCCCTGGACCTTCCCTATGGGTCAAGGGCCCTCGTAGCAGTCCTTGCTCTTCCCTGGTTCTCTATCTGAACCAGGGGTATAGGTAATCACTCACTTCCCCGAAGGGAAGGAAACCTGGGCCTGCCAGTGCACAGCAGCCTGGGTGTGATACCTTGTCTCTCTCACTGGATGCAACCCCCTTAGGCACAGCAGGGGGAGGGTATCAGGTCTGAACCCATGATTGGGTAGAACACAGACCTGATTCCCCCTCCTCTCCTGTCACTCAAGGGTACTGCCTAAGTGGGGAAAACTCATGACTGGTCCTAACACTGCCTGCTGTTACCAGGTCTGATATGTCAGGACAGGGCAGAATAGCAGCCACACTAAGCCATGGCTACATTCTCCCTCTGGTGGAATCCAATGGTCCCTAACTTGGAGAAAAATTTGGTGTACCATCTTCCATTTGATAACCTGAAACATAGTAACATCACACAGTGTTTATTACAGTATTATGCACATGATTACATACCTTGTAATACACAGTACATACAGATGCATATGAAATAACAATCATAACACGGATTAGACAGAACCCAGGTCCCTCCGGGTGGATCACAGTACCTGTAGATCACCCCCTTAGGCTGCACTATTCCCAGGTGGATCTCATACTCCCTGCGCCGTAATGCTTCTGCGGATTTTTCTAGGCCAGTGTTTCCCAACTCCAGTCCTCAGGGAACCCCAAAAGGTCAGGTCTTAAGGATATCCCTGCTCCAGAACAGGTTGGTCAATCAGCGGCTCAGTCATTTTGACTGAGCCACCTGTCCTGGAGCAGGGATATCCTTACGACCTGACCTGTTGGGGTTCCCTCGGGACTGGCGTTGAGAAACACTGCTCTAGGCTGAACTCTCTCTCAACCCACCAATGGTCTACTATGTCCCTCGTCTCCAGCAGAAACCTTGTGTGGTGCATGTAGGGGACATACCCCTGGAACCTAGGGTGCCACCACGGAAGTTACTTGACCGAGCCGCCTTAGTGGACTCAGATCCTGAAGTGGTCTTGGATGAGAACCCCAAAGTGTCCGATCGCACGGACATTGCATACTTACTATCTCCACTACACGCAACATCCTCATTATCATCATCATCATACTCATCATGCTCGTCCCCAAAGGCCAAATCCGATAATCCTGGGAAGGAGTGGCAGATTTGAACAGGCTCCGAGCCCGCTGTTTACGGTTCTTCGAAAAGAAGGATCGTGATAGCACACGGGAGGTGGTACTAGTCGCAGTGTCTGGGGCAGTAAAGTCTTTCAAGTCTTAAACAGAGTCCTTGGTCTGATGTCCATCCTGACTAGATACCAGTGCAATACTGCCAATAGGTTTACAGTGTGTGGGGGATATGGCCAGTGGGAATAAAAGTATATAGCCCCATTCTACCCCTCATAGCCCAAAAGACTTAGACAAGGTAAAAGTGTAAAAGTATATTTGTATTAAACTGAGATGTTTGTAAATGTATAATACTTATAAACTGGGACTTTTAAAGATGGCACTCTGAGGGGGGCTCTGTGGGCTACCAACTTGTGGTGTCACTAAGTCTGCCCTAGGTTCGTACTTGAAAGCCACAGATGCTGCCAGAGGTGTTTAAGCCATTTGGGCAGGATGGTTAGGTGGTGTACCCATGTCCGGGAAACAATGCCGGCCATCCCGGCTAGCATTTGCCTTCCCAGACATGGCGGCACCTAACCCACCAGATTCTTTGCTCTTTTAAAAAATGACCATGGGATTTTCATTTATTTTATTACCTATAACGGGGTCATCAAGAATGATTTCCCAATGTTTTTGGATCACTTTCTTAATTTTATTAGCGGCCCCATTGTATTTGGTGATAAAGAGACAATTTTTCTGTTCATTCCTTTTTGGTATCTGCAAGAGATGTGTGCAGAGGTACGCAATGGAGGCCGTTTTAAGGTGAAACTAAATGAGGCTTTATTGCGCCTGTTCCTTCAACACAGCAAAAACGTTCAAAATAAACAAAATAAAGGCCTACTCTGTTTTGGAGAATATCTACATGTGGCAGGACGGCCTGTAGCCGAGGTCAGGGAACAGTCCACACGTGTAGTTTCAGGATAAATGAAAACGTTCAGTGGCTTTATTTCTCCACAGCAACATAACATGCGGGTACACTGTCCCTTTAAGCAAATAAATCCTGCTCCACGTTGGGAGAAAACTGACTAACACAGCAGTCCTAGCTAGCAGGCTGGCTGGCTAAACCATACCCAAACCGTAAGAGTCTTTTTAAGCAGTCATGCAAACAAATGAAAGAAATCTTACTTGGGCTGCAGTAAGTAGTGTGTTGTATCTTTCTGGCTAGCAGCACATCTATCCATGTGCTCTCCTCTGACACAGACAGCTACTGCTGGTAACAAGATCCTTATCTACCTTCCTAGTTCTCAGGTGTCAGCTTACATCATGATTAGCTAGCTTCCACCTGAGTTAACCCTTATGAGTGCTGGATGAATCACTCAGACATATGTTTCCCAGGCATAACTGATAGGGGTTGACTTCACCCTGTCACATATCTCCCCTGTTTGTGTGTGGCTAGTGTCCCACACGGCTGAAGCCCGACCCTCCACTCCTCTTGACAAAAAATCAGCATTTCCATGGTCTTTTCCAGGTCTATGCTGAATATCAAAAGAGAAGGGTTGGAGGGCCATATACCACCTGGTCAACCTTGGATTTGTGTCCTTCATGGTGTTTAACCACTTCAAGGGCACATGGTCAGTGACCAGGGTGAAGAGTACTCTGGCGACATAATGTCTCAAGGCCTCAATTGCCCATTTTACAGCGAGGCACTCCTTCTCAATAACGGAATACCTCACTTCCCTTGGGAACAGCTTCCGGCTGATGAACAGTATGGGGTGTTCAACACCATCAAATTGCTGAGACAGCACTGCTCCCAGTCCTACCTCTGAGGCATCCGTCTGGATGATGAAGGGCTCTTTAAAATCTGGGCTCCGAAGAGCGGAGTCCTCTGACAGGCACTTTTTTAGCATGTCAAAGGCGTCTTGGCACTCCCAAGACCATTTAACTTGGGTCGGGGCACTCTTTTTTGTCAGATCTGTTAGGGGTGCAGATATTTCTGACAAATTGGGGATAAACCGCCGGTAATACCCTGCTAACCCCAAAAGGGAGCGGACCTGTGTCTTTGTCTGTGGGGTGGGGACTTCCTTTATGGCGGCCACCTTGCTAGCTAGTGGCCTTACTATCCCTCCCCCAACGGCATAGCCCAAGTACTTTGTAGTGGATTTACCCAGGGCACATTTTTTTGGATTTGCAGTGAGCCCTGCTTCTCTTAAGGACGTTAGGACTGCCCTTAACCTTTTTATATGAGACTGCCAGTGTCTGCTATAAATGACAATGTCATCCAAGTAGGCCGCGGCATATGCCCTATGGGGTCGTAGTACCTTGTCTATTAACCTTTGGAACGTGGCTGGAGCCCCATGTAACCCAAATGACATAGTGACAAATTGGTATAAACTGAGAGGGGTGGCAAAGGCAGTTTTGCATTTGGATTCTTCCGCTAGAGGTATCTGCCAATATCCTTTCGTGAGATCTAGGGTGGAGATATACTCTGCTTTCCCAAGCGAGTCAAGCAATTCATCCACCCTAGGCATTGGATATGCATCAAATCTGGATACAGCATTTACCTTTCGCAGATCCACGCAAAACCTCACCTTCCCATCTGGTTTAGGGACCAACACGATAGGGCTACACCATTCGCTGTGGGACTCCTCTATCACGCCCAATTCCAACATGTCTATTATCTCCCTCTCTACCAGGTCTTTTCGGCCCTCTGGCAATCTATAGGGACGGGACCGTACTTTTACGCCAGGTTCTGTCTCAATCCTATGGGACACTAAATTAGTCTGCCCTGGCAGCTCCGAAAAAACATCTGGGAACTGGTCACATAATTCTAGTAGGTCTGACCTTTGTTCCGTTGTTAACTGCCCTCCCATGGGAACCTGATGGTCATTGTACGTACTACACTTTGGAAGCTGCGGACCCAAATCCATCTCTCCTTCCCGAGGGTGGATGAACAGCGATCTCATCGTTTTCCAGGATTTCAGGAGGTTCACGTGGTAGATTTGTTTACCCTTCCTGGACCCTGGTTGAGAGATCTCATAGTTCACCTCCCCGGTGCGGCGGAGAACTTGGAAAGGACCCTGCCACTTCGCTAGGAGTTTACTCTCTGATGTCGGTAGTAGTAGCATCACTTGGTCCCCAGGTTGGAAGACCCTCAAGCGAGCATTTTGGTTGTACTGCCTCTCTTGACGTTCTTGGGCAGATTTGAGGTTTTCCTTAGCAAACCGACCTATCATGTCTAGGCGGTTTCTAAGGTCTATGACATACTGAAGGGTATTCTTGGAGGGGGAAGGCTCCTCCTCCCAGAATTCCTTCAGTAGGTCGAGAATACCGCGAGGTTGGCGTCCATATAGGAGCTCAAACGGGGAGAAGCCTGTGGATGATTGGGGAACTTCTCGTACCGCAAACAACAGGAAAGGGAGAAGTTCATCCCAAGCTCGCTTTTCAGTGTCCACAAACTTCCTAAGCATGGTTTTTAAAGTACGGTTAAACCTCTCTACCAATCCATCAGTCTGAGGATGGTAGACTGAGGTCCGGACGGATTTTACCTCCAATAACTTTAGGACATCCTGCATTAACTTTGCCATGAAATTTGTTCCCTGGTCAGTTAACATTACTTGGGGAAGTCCTACCCTAGAGAACAGTTCTAACAGCCTGTGAGCAACCTGTTTAGCAGTGGCTGATCTCAGAGGGAAGGCCTCAGGATATCTGGTGGCATAATCTACCACAACGAGTATAAATTTATGTCCCTTCGCAGAGGGTTCTAAAGGTCCGACCAGATCTACCCCAATTCTCTCGAATGGGACGGCTACCAAGGGCAGAGGAACCAAGGGAGCCGGCTTCTGTCCTTTTTGGCTAGTTAACTGGCATTCAGGACATGTCTCACATAGTTTCATGATGTCACCATGTATGCCTGGCCAGTAAAACCGGGACGAGATGCGGTCCGTGGTTTTATCTCTGCCCAAATGACCAACCCATGGGAGAGTATGGGCTAGGGTGAACACCGTTTTAATCAACCCTTTAGGGACTAGCATCTGTCAAATGACCTCCCGTTTGTGTAACCTTATTTACACGATATAGAATGTCATTCAACAGTTCAAAATGTGGAAACACTTTTACACCCTGTTCATCCATTATCTTGTTGTTGATCTGCACCACCTTCTCATATTGTCTAGCCAGAGCTGGGTCCTCCCTCTGCCTCTGACGGAAGTCAGGAAGATCCAGGTCTGGCAACACTCCCGTATCTATCTGTTCCCCACCCTGGTCATCCCCGGCCATGACCTGCAGTCCTTTGGGCTGACTAATGTTACCAAGAGTCCCAGCCTTTCTTAACCAGTCCTCTTTTTCCGCACGTCTCTGTTTACGTGTCTTTGGGACATGGTGTCTACGGGGAAAAATCTCTGGGGAAAAAGGGAACAAGTCTCCGGGCTTCTCCGGTACCAGAGAAGTAGGCTCCGTAGGAGTAGGGGCCAACAATATTTCGAGGTAGGGCCAGTCTCGGCCAAGTAGAACAGGAGCAGGTAGCCAGGGAGCAACTCCCACTAGTAGGCTAGCCTCTTGATCCTGGATACGCAGTAGAACGTTCGACGTCGGGTATCTCTTTGTATCCCCATGGATACACTCGATATTCCAAGGAGAGTCATAAGATAGTCTATTGCTTGGAATTAGGCCCTCTAGGATCAGAGTTTTTCCAGAGCCCGAGTCCAGCATGGCGTTTACTTTTGTCCCCTCCAGAGATGCTGGGACTAACCATGGATTGTGGTCCCCTAGGAGACAAGCTGTGGCAGTGGTTCTGCCATATGAACAGTCCATCTCATCATCTCCTGAATCCGCAACCTCGGTCATCAGCGGAAGCTCTCGACGGGGCACGGTGTTTGGACCTCTCCGCTGTTGGATGGGGTCCTCCCTTCTGGTTGGTGGGGTTATCCTCTCCACCGGGTGGGTGACAGGAGTCCAGGTTCTCAGGGAATACTGTGGGTGGCGGCCTCCCTTGAGTGATCCAGTGGCCTCGGACCCAGGATGGGCGTCTCTGCGGGAGTTTGTACCAGGAACCCTCTGAGATGGGAAAGGGTCTTCCAGACGGGTTGACTGGATCTCCCTAGCTGGCGGGTTGTAGACCCCTCGATTGTCTGCTCTCCTGCCTCTAGCATCACCGGAAGCAACTGGTGTTTGCACCGGCCGTTCCCAGCTATCCTGTTGGGTGTCGTCGCCCAGGAAGTTTTCCACCAAGCGGACCGCTGAATTCAGGGAAAATGCAGCGTGTCTTTTTACCCAGGAGCGGGAGGAGGGGGGCAGTATCTGTATGAACTGCTCGAGCACAAACTGTTCAAGGATCTCTGCCTTGTCATGTTTTTCCGGTTGTATCCACCTGGTACATAAGTCTACTAAGCGGTGGGCTACAACCCGGGGTCTGTCTCTGTTTGTATATTTGACTGTCCGGAACCGCTGTCGGTAGGCCTCTGGAGTGAGGCCTAGGCGATCCAGAATAGCAGCCTTTAGTTGCTGATAGTGCATGGCCTCGTCGGCTGGAAGAGCCTGGTAGGCTGCCTGAGCTTCCCCTATGAGGAGTGGAGCCAGAGTCGTTACCCAGCGATCAACTCTCCAGCCGTGGGCCATGGCTACCCTTTCAAAAGTGAGGAGAAATGCCTCTGGGTCTTCGTTTGGCTTCATTTTATGCAGCATCACCGGTGGGTTATTTGGAATCCCTGGTCTACCTGGGGCTGGGCCTTCGGCCAGCAATTGGAGTAGCTTTTCCTCTCGCTGGGCCTGTCGCTCATCTTGCTGGGCCTGTCGCTCATCTTGCTGGGCTTGTCGCTCATCTTGCTGGGCCTTTCGCTCAGCTTGTTTCTCTGCTAGCTGGAGCTGTTGCTCAAGGAAGTGAGAAAAAATGGTCTCAATTTTTTTTTTCCGTCTGTGTGTGTGTGTGGCCCTTCAGATACAGGGCCCGTCCAACATCCCACTTCTGACACCACCTGTGGCAGGACGGCCTGTAGCCGAGGTCAGGGAACAGTCCACACGTGTAGTTTCAGGATAAATGAAAACGTTCAGTGGCTTTATTTCTCCACAGCAACATAACATGCGGGTACACTGTCCCTTTAAGCAAATAAATCCTGCTCCACGTTGGGAGAAAACTGACTAACACAGCAGTCCTAGCTAGCAGGCTGGCTGGCTAAACCATACCCAAACCGTAAGAGTCTTTTTAAGCAGTCATGCAAACAAATGAAAGAAATCTTACTTGGGCTGCAGTAAGTAGTGTGTTGTATCCTTCTGGCTAGCAACACATCTATCCATGTGCTCTCCTCTGACACAGGCAGCTACTGCTGGTAACAAGATCCTTATCTACCTTGCTGGCTCTCAGGTGTCAGTTTAAATCATGATTAGCTAGCTTCCACCTGAGTTAACCCTTATGAGTGCTGGATGAAGCACTCAGACATATGTTTCCCAGGCATAACTGATAGGGGTTGACTTCACCCTGTCACACTACACTTTTACTCCATCCCTTTCTAACCGGGTGGGTAGCTAAGCTAGTTACCACCCCCAAACATATATACATACATACATCAGTTCAAGAAGAAAGTCTGTTATCTGTTTGTTGTAGCTGTAGGGGAATGCCTCTCTGCTCTCCTTGGTCAGCACCCTTGTGTGCTATGGCAATGTCTGTGTCCAGGTATAGAGAGAAGTCTGGTTCCCTTGTCTTGCTATCAGCATACAGTCCTTCTGCAGCTCA
This sequence comes from Ascaphus truei, assembly GCF_040206685.1. Taxonomy (NCBI): domain Eukaryota; kingdom Metazoa; phylum Chordata; class Amphibia; order Anura; family Ascaphidae; genus Ascaphus; species Ascaphus truei. The sequence continues at coordinate 377,754,032 of NC_134485.1, forward strand.
AGACATATGTTCCTCTGGTCAGCCCAAGTTGTGAGCTAAGGAATCTCTGCAGTCTTTCTTTTTTTTATTTCAGCTCCCTTGTGAGCTAAGGAATCTCTGCAGTCTTTATCTTTGGTCAGCTCTCTTGTGAGCTAAGGAATTTCCTTCCTGTTTCTCAGAACTGGCTTTATCTGACAGTCCTAATCAGCCAGGTGGAGTCTGGTTGATTGCTGGTGTGCAATTAACCAGCACACTGCTGGATTAGAGGCAAGTTTTTCCAACAGTGATAAGTTCCTGTTACAGTATCAAATTTACGTTTTGTTCTAATAAAACCAGTCGTTCCTTCTCTCTTACCCTTCTCAACACTTCATCTATCTTTTCACTTCTGTAACCTTTCTGTAGAAACTTGTTTCGGAGTGTTTTAGATTGTTCCTCAAAATCTGAGTCTTTTGTGCAATTTCTACGTACTCTCAAACATTGCCCATAAGGTATATTATTTTTCCAAGATTTAGAAGGGTTACTCTTGTAGTCTAGATAGCTATTGGAGTCGACTGTTTTAAAATGTTTTTTTTTTTAAATCTTATTTTCTTCAATTAATAAAACCAGATCTAAATAAATAGTTGGTGGTGACCGCATTGTATTCATAAGTGAACCGCAAGTTAATATCATTATTATTAAAATACAGATAAAACTGCTAGTGATACTGTAGTGGTTCTTCAAGCAGAGAAGTATAGGCACCTGAGAAGCAGGCACTCCCCTTAAGACACCACCCCGTCAGTACCTTACGCGCCACACCGTCTGGCCCTGACATCCTAGTCTCCTTCAGGTGATCCTGGCCTGCGGCAACTATATCCCCTCCAGACACCCTATGCATCAGGCTGCAGGATGACTTCAAACAGCAATAGCATCTCTTTCACACACAGCTCGCCCTGTGGATCAGTGTAGGCTGCAGTTCACTTGACACCACACCTAGCCTCCCTGTCTTTTCAGCACTCATTCTATGAGAAGTGTATCTGTTAACTTCCAGCCTTGCGTCGCTGAAAGCTTGTCCTGTCGTTGATCTCAGTAACACCTCCAAATGTAAAGGTGTTTCCCCCATCCCTTGGGAGATTCCCCTGTTACCAGATGTATGGTGCTTGCTACCTGTTGGCTCACAGAATGCCGAGTAGTCCGCCGATGGATGTGGGGACTGCAGGACAGGCTCCTGGGGTATATACCCAACATTTACTCCATGGTACACAGTGCCTCCATCTGCCGTATCTCCAGATGTATGGAGGCGATCTCCTACGGTAGAAACGGTTACCTCTCCCCCCAGTAAGATCACACACAGGCCGGAAGTATATTCAACTGGAACCGGTTTTATTCCTGTACTTTCACAGCAACACGGCAGTCCTCTGCCCAACAGTCTCTGTTCTGGTCTCCGAACTTAGGATGGTCCCTGGACCTCCACTACGGGTCAAGGGCCCCCGCAGCAGTCCTAGCTCTTCCCCAGCCCTATAGCATAACCAGGGGAATAGGCAATCACTCACTCTCCCCCTTAGGGAAGAGGACCAGGACCTGCCAGTGCACAGCAGCCCGGTGTGATACCTTGACTCTCTCACGGTAGAGACATACTAAAGAATTTGGGGTAACTTCCTCAAGTACAGTAGGGGGCAGGTACCAGGATTGTGCAGCACTCAGACCTAATCCCACCTCCTACCCTGTCACTCAAGGGAATACCTGTGTGGGGAAACCATATGATTAGTACTGGTACTGCCTGCTCTTACCAGGACCTGCATGACAGTGAGGGTAGAATGGTAGCCAGAAACCAGCCATGGCTACACATACACACATTTGCAAAGTGACCTGAGCTGCATATGAATGTGATGGGACGTGCATGGCCGCTGCAGGCCTTTCCAGGAGAAAGGATCTGCTTGCGTAGTTATTTATGCAATTGTTCTCTCTGAGCTCAGATTCTCACATTTGTTAGCTGGGTTTTTTCCACCCCAAAGTTTGATTTTTTTTATTACACATTTTATTGAGAGAATATGAATGGGTTTTTTTTTTCTTCATAAATGAGCTCAAGAATTATAACTACAAAGCACCAACGTTGTGATTATTCATACATTCGCTTTTACATTAGAGCTAGCGTTTGCATTACTTTTCGGAGAAGGACCGTAACAAATGGTGGCCATGCCACGCTTTACATGGCTCCTCTGGCACGGAGGGGGTTAACCAGCTTAGAGGCCGGTAAGAGGGGGGAACCTCCCCCTTCTCGGAATCGCAAGCCCCGCCCCCCTCCCAACCCTCCTCCAACTCCCAGACCGGCCATCGGGTGACGCAGGCCGTCGGAGCCACGTGACCGCATTGGAATGCAAACAATGCGGCGAACGTCCAAGTGGGTCCCGCCGCGTTCTATCGATTGTGACGAGTTGGAACTTCGGGGGGCAGGGGGAGCAGAGAGAATAGAGACACCCGGGAGGGCTCCAGGGCCGGACCCCGTCAGCAACTCCCGACTACACGAAGCGGGACCCGATCCCACCCGAGGGGTAAACTGCCAGACACGAGCAGTCCGTGCACACACATGCGGTGTGACCCGCGGGACGTGTTAATGACACGTTGTCTGCTGGTGGCTGCGCTGTGTCCCCGGGGGCACTGACAGCGTGTTGCAGCACATGGGAAGGGAGAGTGTAGAGAAGGTCGCTGGGTTGCTGCAGGACCCCTGTGTGTGTGAGTCGGTCTGTTTATTATATGAGGGGGTGTCCCCCTAGTTAAAGGAGTTTTGCTTTTTGTTGTTGTTGGGACTTGTAAAAATACCCATGCAGCATGCGGCGCAGACTGTTGCATTGTAATAACATTAGGTTATTTTATTCTTGCAAGAATTGTAATAACCCTTTCACACACTTAAACTTTTTTTCGGCACTCATAGAGTTGGGTTACTTTTGGGTCAGCTTTGCCAGGGACCATTTAGCACAAAAGGGTGCCTATGTGCATGAGTAGATTGATGCCCCCTATAGATTAAACCGCCTGATAATAACCCAACTCCTAAATGTCCAATTAATAAGAAATGCAGACGTTGTAGATGCTGTCTGCAAACCTTGGTAATGTACAGTATAGGGAAATTGAATGCCTGATAACATTGCAGATCAGAGATCACATTGGCTTTAAGGCGCTCCAGAGAGATGATACTTAATGACAACCGAACGCCTCCATATCTTAGTACTTTGAGTATCAAGGGTCGAAGGGCATCGGCATATGGTCCTACTGAATTTTTGTAAATTGTTGGTAACTCAACTCCTGACGAGAGAAAATAAGAGATTGTGTGATAAATCTATGTCCTAAATGTCATAAATGACCTTTTCCCCCACAAAATTGAAGCGTGTCAAATTCTATTTGAATTGCGCTTTTGTGTGCCTATGTTCTCAATTTATTTCTCGGTTGTTTTGGCGCACAGGAATGGACTGTGCTTGGCGTGCAATGTTAATGGGGTATACTAAAAAAATATATTTCTGTGTGCCATAAAATCCAAATTGTCTGCCAAGTTAAACTAGGTGTAAACCCTAAAAGGACTTAATAGTGTTAGCGCAGAATGACGTTGATATCCATCAACACAAAAATTTATTTTACGCAGCATGGATGTTTTATATCGCTTATTTTCACATTAAGGGTATTTATTATAAGTAATATAACACTAACAATTGATATCTACCAATACACTTTAGAAATAAAAATATAATACCCCTAATGCTGTTTTACTTTAAATAGTATTCATTTATTTCACATAACCCAATGCATAAAAAATAATTTCAAACAGCAAATTCTGCATCATATTTATGAAGTCTTCATACAAGATGCACATTTTTATGAACGTTTGAATCTTAACACTAACATTTTGTCGCACACTTTAAAAAAACAAACAACTTGGTTACATAGGCTCCCAAATCTTACTTTGTGCTGTAGATTTATTTGCAAGGATAGATCCCACGCATATCAAAACACAACACGTGCATGTCCACTATTGAACAATTGTGCTGCTTGCAAGGCATTTGAGGCCACTGGCCCTGACAGGGTTAAGCCCTTAGTGACAGCGATATCCATCTCTGTGTGTTTACATGTCCTAGTATTTTATCTGTAGTTTGTGTGTTTATACGGTAACACTCTGCGTACATGGCTGGCACTATGTCAAATCCCATAATAACAATAACCCACTGATTTTTTTTTTGGTTGGGCCCAGATCATTCCTTTTGCATGAGAGGCACATGTGGGTTTGACTGTACACGAGCTCTGATCAGACTGTACATTCTCCCCAGCTTGGAATGTGCCTCTGTGACTGAGGAGTTTACGCCAAGAGGAAAAAGGAGGCGGCAGAAGGAGGCGGCGGCAGAACTTTCAGCAACTTCGCAAAGAGAAAGGAGCCATCCTTCTTTTGGTTTGCTTCTCTAGACCGTGATTTTAAAGAGAGGTTTCTCTCGATTACACACTACTATGAGATTACCTGGAAGGCACGATCAGGCCTCGGAGATGAGCCAAGGTAATGTACCGCCGGGCAGATTATTCTCTCCCACTCTGGGTCTTGTTGGGACTGGTGTCTAAAACAAATTTGTCAACAGTGCACATCCCTTTAACTCCTCTGAATTGTCGGTCGCCTTGTTTATCAGGAAGATGTTACTGGGCCTGAAATAAATGTGGCAAAGTAACGACACGTGATGGTTTGTGGCTGTATGATGTTGTTGTATGTGTGTTTACTTTGATATGAATGTAGTAAGGGTTTATATGGAGAGAAAAGTAGTGATCGACCCTTTAATCTTAATCAGAGCCTGCAATACACTTGCATTGCATGGATTTTATTGGGGTTAATGTCTGTTGGGATTCATTTCAACAAGGCCACAGAATTCAGGAACTGCTTTTTCGTTGACTTTCTTTGGGCGTTTGAGCAGAGAACCCTGTAGTCCCAGTGAGACCTATAATATGCTGGTTTTGTACTTCCGCTGCAGAGGAAACCATTCAGCTAAAACACGTAGATAAGTTGTTGTGAAAAAAAAATAGTGGTACTGAGCCGTATTGTGTGGCAGCAAATGTCTTTTTAAAAATGGCGACAGAGTTCATTATTGTTTGATGGTGTATTTATGTCAAAAATAAAAATTGAGGGATACATTTTAGAACAGATATTATTTTCTATAAAACAAGAAGTTTAAGTTTTTAAATGAAAAGTTGGTGATACTCCTTTACCTTTTTTTTGTGGTATCGCATTGGCTGGGCGCGGATATATATCGCATTGGCTGGGCGCGGATATATATCGCATTGGCTGGGCGCGGATATATATCGCATTGGCTGGGCGCGGATATATATCGCATTGGCTGGGCGCGGATATATATCGCATTGGCTGGGCGCGGATATATATCGCATTGGCTGGGCGCGGATATATATCGCATTGGCTGGGCGCGGATATATATCGCATTGGCTGGGCGCGGATATATATCGCATTGGCTGGGCGCGGATATATATCTCATTGGCTGGGCGCGGATATATATCGCATTGGCTGGGCGCGGATATATATCGCATTGGCTGGGCGCGGATATATATCGCATTGGCTGGGCGCGGATATATATCGCATTGGCTGGGCGCGGATATATATCGCATTGGCTGGGCGCGGATATATATCGCATTGGCTGGGCGCGGATATATATCGCATTGGCTGGGCGCGGATATATATCGCATTGGCTGGGCGCGGATATATATCGCATTGGCTGGGCGCGGATATATATCGCATTGGCTGGGCGCGGATATATATCGCATTGGCTGGGCGCGGATATATATCGCATTGGCTGGGCGCGGATATATATCGCATTGGCTGGGCGCGGATATATATCGCATTGGCTGGGCGCGGATATATATCGCATTGGCTGGGCGCGGATATATATCGCATTGGCTGGGCGCGGATATATATCGCATTGGCTGGGCGCGGATATATATCGCATTGGCTGGGCGCGGATATATATCGCATTGGCTGGGCGCGGATATATATCGCATTGGCTGGGCGCGGATATATATCGCATTGGCTGGGCGCGGATATATATCGCATTGGCTGGGCGCGGATATATATCGCATTGGCTGGGCGCGGATATATATCGCATTGGCTGGGCGCGGATATATATCGCATTGGCTGGGCGTGGATATATATCGCATTGGCTGGGCGCGGATATATATCGCATTGGCTGGGCGCGGATATATATCGCATTGGCTGGGCGCGGATATATATCGCATTGGCTGGGCGCGAATATATATCGCATTGGCTGGGCGCGGATATATATCGCATTGGCTGGGCGCGGATATATATCGCATTGGCTGGGCGCGGATATATATCGCATTGGCTGGGCGCGGATATATATCGCATTGGCTGGGTGCGGATATATATCGCATTGGCTGGGTGCGGATATATATCGCATTGGCTGGGTGCGGATATATATCGCATTGGCTGGGCGCGGATATATATCGCATTGGTTGAGCGTGCCGATGTATATCGCATTGGTTGAGCGCGCCGATGTATATCGCATTGGCTGAGCGCGCGACTCGATGGGATTAACCTCTCAGATGGACTATTGCTATGTACTTTGATGCTGATCACTTTGGCACTGCAGGGATGAACAAGAGCTACTCGCTTGCTTGTTTCTGCTGGGGGCCATCAGGAAGGGCCACGGTTAGAGCGATGCCCTTCTCCGCAAGCCCTCTATCAGCAGGATCTATAGGGGAGAATGTGATTTGACTTACTTCATCTTGATGGCCAGATGTGGACATAACCTGTTCCAGTGACTGTTTGACAAGCTTGTGAGATACCGTGGAAGTAATTGGTAGAAGATGTGCAAGAGTCTCCTATGTATACTGTATATTTAGTTGGAGGAGTATTTCATGGACCATAGGTCCATGTTGACTTATCCCATGCATAAATGTAGAAGCCCCCTCCTCGGGTAAAGCTGGCATGACATATCACTGTGGCTATTGTAGCTAAGTGCTCAGGCACAAGATAGAGTCATCATTTCATTATAACGGTTCTGGCTATTTCATGTAGCTAGAGATGTAGAGATATATTTAACACCATTAAACATATAATCTAGAATAGTTTATTTTCACTGAAGGCATAAAATAAGAGAGATAGAAGCAGGTACCCTGGTGTGAAAATGAACAGTAGAGACATATTGTAGAAGGCTATTCTCTTATGAAATGCAAAGACGGCCCCTAGACATTAAGGAGACGTGAGTGGGACAAGACCATGAACGTGAGAAAATATTTATTAATATATAAAAACCACTATAACTATTTAATGTCTGGTGAGCTATATAAAGAATGTTATCAGGGAATAGTGCAAATGTGCATGTGTGTACACATATGCACTCACAATTACATACATATGCTGCACATATATACAGGGGCGAGAAAACGTTTGTGAACCATTTAGGATTTTCACATATTTCAATCCCAAAATGCTATTAGATCTTAATTTAAGTCCTAATAATAGATAAAGATAACCTGATCAAACAAATGACACAAAAACATGATACTTGTTCAACATTTATCCACAAATCATTCAACATTCTATATCCTTGTGTGAAAAAGTATGTGAACCGTTAGATTCAGTACCTGGTGGCGCCCCCTTGAGCAGCAATGACTTCAACTAAGCGTTTCCCGTAACTGCTGATCCGTCTCTCACATCGGTTTTGAAGAATTTTGGCCAATTCCTCCTTACAGAACTGCTTCAACTCATTGAGGGCTTCCTTGCACGGACAGCTCGCTTCAGGTCCTGCCACAACATTTCAATGGGGTTTGGGTCCGGACTTTGACAAGGTCATTTTAAAATACGGAATTTCTTCTTCTACAACCATTATTTGGTCGATTTGCCTGTATGTTTAGGATCATTGTCTTGCTGCATGACCCTATTTTGCTTCAGCTCACAGACGAATGGCCTGACATTCTCCTCTAGAATCTTCTGATACAATCCAGAATTCATGGTTGTGTCAATGATGGCAAGCTGTCCAGGTCCTCAGGTAGCAAAGTAGCCCCAAACCATCACACTCCCACCACCATGCTTGAGGGTTTGGGTGAGGTCTTTATGTTCGAACGCAGTGTTTGTTTTTTTTGCCAAACATAAAGTTTCAAGTTTCTCATTGATGCCAAAAAGTGCTACCTTTTTGACTCGTCTGTCCAGAGAACATTGTTCCAGAAGTCTTGTGGATATTCTATGTGCTCTTTGGCTAACTTCCGACGGCAGCAATGTTCTTTTTAGAGAGCAGTGGTTTCCTCTTGGTTAGACTTCCATGAACACCATTGTTCTGTTGAGTTATGAACACTCACATTAGCCAAAGCGAGAGTGGCCTGGCCTACAGATCCTTGGATGTTACTCTGGGGTTCTTTGTGACTTCCTGGATGATTTGCTGGTTTGTTATTGGACAGATTTTGGTAGGATGACAACTCCTGGGTAGAGTGACTGTGGTCTTGAACTTTTTTCATTTGTCTGACAGGGGATTGGTGGGTCCCCAAATCATTAGAATGGTTTTGTAACACTTTCTAGACTGATGAGCATTAATAACTACTTTTCTGAGGTCCTTGGAGATTTATTTTGATCGTGGCATGACGTGTTTCCACACCCCTGTATGGCAAAGACCACTCTCAAAGTTTCTGATCTATATATTAGGTGGGGCCCCCCCAAACCCACACCTGAAGATCTACCTAATTATTTAAAAACCTGATTCTAATTATCCCATTTAATTTAGTTGATAAAACCAGGGTTTCACTTATTTTTTTTTCACATACCCTGACTCTTAATTACTCATTACTCTTAATTATTCATTCATCATTTTGTTTCAGAAGACATGGAATTGGTTAATATAAACCCTATTGAATATTTAAGAAAAGACTGGTTTTGAGTCAAGAAGGAGAAACATGGAAAAACTATGGAATTTCCGTAATTATCATTGCGGTTCTCAAACATTTCCTGGCGTTTGTAGATGGAATTATAATGTATAGGGCAGGGGTGGCAAACTCCAGTCCTCAAGGGCCACCAACAGGCCAGGTTTTCAGGATATACCTGCCTCGGCACAGGTGGCTCAATCAGTGGCTTAGGTCGAAGACTGAACCACCTGTGCTGAAGCAGGGATATCCTGAAAACCTGGCCTGTTGGTGGCCCTTGAATACTGGAGTTGGCCACCCCTGGTAGAGAGCTTGAAAAACCTCCCAGATCTCTTCAAGTGTGCCGTCTAATGTACATAAAATGTAATAGGCTAGTTAGGAGCTCAGAGTATTAAAGTTGCAGAGACGAGGACAGAGTTATGGAGCCAGATTATGTATATCAAAGGGGTTAAAAGGCCCCTACAAGGACACTGTTTTCACATCAATATGTCTCCTAAGTATTGTGAAATCCCCTCGCTTGTATGAAAACAATTTGTGAAAGAGAAATGGTACCTGTCATTGCAGCGTAACCTTTAACTCCCATCTTTGTAGCTCCTTGAGGAAATATACATTAACAGAGAATATACCCCACATTTTGGAGTACGCCTGTCCATTTTGCTTCCCGTGGTACGCAATCTTTCCCTGCTGCGCCCCCCTGTCTGCTTCCATCCCTGCTCTCGTCCCGCCCCCACCGCTCCCTTACCTTGTCTCCGGCTCTCAGCGTCATATGACGCCGTGGGGTCACGTGACCCCGCGTCATCATTTGATGACGCGTGGCCGAACACAAGGTAAGTGAAGTTGCAGAGGCCTCATGCGATCTCCCGACATTAATTTAAATGCCTTGGGGGGAAGAGCGCGGAGCCCCTGAAACCGCTGCGCCCCCCCCCGTGAAAAATCTTGTGCCCCCCAGTTTGCGCACACCTGCTGTGACACAGTGCGATGCCTTGCTGACGGAGTGTGGGTTAATAGGTAAAATGAAACTCGTATAGAAAAAGTTTTTATTAATACAATTGTTTATTGACCCTGGTTACAGGCAAAGTGCCAGCCTTCTTTCTATTGTTCATTTTGGATATTAATTATTATTCCATTATCAGCCAGATAGCTGTAAATTGGCATATATTAATTACTAGCTGATATACCCGGCGTTGCCCGTCATGTAATGTTCTGCCTCCCCCATCCTCCCTCTCAACTCCCTTCCCCCCCTCTTCACAGCTGTTCAGGCTCCCCCCCTTCTCTCCTGACTCCCTCCCCCCCTCTCTCCTGACTCCCTCTCTCACCCCCCCCCTCTCTCCTGACTCCCTCTCCCCCCCCTCTCTTCTGACTCCCTCTCCCCCCCCTCTCTCGTGACTCCCTCTCTCCCCCCCCTCTCTCCTGACTCTCTCCCCTACCCTCTCTCCTGACTCCCCCCCCTCTCTCCTGACTGAATACCACCCCCTGCCTGTCCGCTATGCGCCGCCATCTTACCGGGGGCAGCTGCAGGAGGAAGGGGGTCCTTCCGGAGGCTGCCTGCCCACTGCCTGTCACCCCGCTGGGGCAGGAGGGCCGCGCTTCCCCTCCGTCCGGGAGCCGGGGGAGGGAGAGGGAGAGAGAGAGAGTTGGGAGACGTCATAGAGCCGGGTGACGTCTTAGAGCCACCAATCTGATTGGCCAGAGGCTGAAGACCAATCAGATTCACCGCAGCTAGTACCAACCTTTCGATTTTATATATTAAGATCAGAAAAGATAAGAATTTCCTAGGATCAGTGTAAAATAAAAATGTTAATTTTTTTACTGGACACAAATAAGTTACATTTTCATGCATGATAGGATCAGTTATTTTGGACATACTGTAGCCTTTAACAGCTTTACAGCAGCTACAGTTTGTTGGAATCAGTCAAAAAGATTGCATTAGCTGCACGTTTTATGAGTGTGATTTCAAGCAGCAGTCCAAGCTGTCGTATTATTTATTTTATAATTTTGTTCCCTTTAATATGTGCAGCAATACAATCCACACAATGGTAAGTAATTGGCTAAGTTGCCGATCGATCCGTTCTCCTGTGACTGATCGGCTAAGATTTGGCTCTGGGGCTCACTAAATGGCTGTCAGTGCAGCAGAAGAGGACCAAAGATGCAAAGTTCTGTGGGAAAGATCATGTGACCAGGCAGTCACTAAATACAATTGGTGCACTGCTAGAGAGAGGGCAGGGCTCAAAAAGCGGTGTGCCGGAGCCTGTTTCAGAAGAGGCAGGGGATGTAACTTTGTAAATGGCTGCTATAGGGGGATACATTAAAAATGTCATTCAGAGTTGTTAAAAAAAATTGCTAATTATTTTCTTATAGTATAGAACTGATTTATTAAAAAACAAACACACAAAAAAAACCGTGTAGGATATTGTTTGGTCTGCAGCTTTAAGCACTGGATAATTCTGCTGTTGCACATAAACCATAAGCCAATTTAATCAAATATGTACATTGCACTAAAATGTTTTGCTTTTCAATCTTCCACTACCATTGGAATCCCTTTCTCCAGTGTCTCTGCATTCCTGAAATGTTTAGACCTTTATGCTGCTACTCGGTCAAATAGACCAACAGCTTGCAAAGGCTGCAAATAGCATTGATAGTGATGTATTTGTCACACACCTGCGTGTTTTCACCTGTACAGTGTACGAGTTAGGTACGCACCTGAATGACATTTAGAAATAATATATGGAAACATATTGTCTTTCAGATTGAAAATGAAGAGCTCCACATTGCGAGGTCTGTTCAGGAACTACAAATCCTCCCGTCTGGTTTTACAGAAGGTGAAGGTTTCGTAGGCAGCATGCGTCACCACAATGGATACCTACAACTGAATACTTTGCTCTAAAGCATAGCAGTATAGCAACACTGTATGCCGAGTGTAAACTGGATTAACAATGAGGCCAAAGACTTTCCCTGCAACGTCGTACTCTGGAAACAGCAGGCAGAGACTGCAGGATATTCGAGAGGGATTAAAGCAGCCCTCAAAACATCCAGCTCAGGGGTTACATGTTGGACCTGGCAATGAAACTTTACTGGAACCTAAGGTTCTGCACAGCAAAGATGCAGCAAGGCAGCAGCAACAGCTACGTCAGACAGCAAAGTTCGCACCATATCAGAAAGCACTGAGAGAGATCAGATACTCCTTGCTCCCCTTCGCTAATGAATCTGGAAGTCCGGCTACTGTTGAAGTGAACAGGCAGATGTTGCAGGAGCTGGTGAATGTGGGATGTGATCAGGTATGTAAGATTTATTTGTTCCATGAAATATTTATTGTAAAGAACATTCTCCCCTTTTTACCAAGAACGTTCTCCCCTCCATCCCAAGAATGTTCTCCCCTCTATCCCAAGAACGTTCTCCCCTCCATCCCAAGAACGTTCTCCCCTCCATCCCAAGAACGTTCTCCCCTCCATCCCAAGAACGTTCTCCCCTCCATCCCAAGAACGTTCTCCCCTCCATCTCAAGAACGTTCTCCCCTCCATCCCAAGAACGTTCTCCCCTCCATCCCAAGAACGTTCTCCCCTCCATCCCAAGAACGTTCTCCTCTCCATCCCAAGAACGTTCTCCCCTCCATCCCAAGAACGTTCTCCCCTCCATCTCAAGAACGTTCTCCCCTCCATCCCAAGAACGTTCTCCCCTCCATCCCAAGAACGTTCTCCCCTCCATCCCAAGAACGTTCTCCCCTCCATCCCAAGAACGTTCTCCCCTCCATCCCAAGAACGTCCTCCCCTCCATCCCAAGAACGTCCTCCCCTCCATTCTCCCCTCCAACCCAAGAACATTCCAGAATAGTAATGACTGTGCTGCATTATGAAGTAACAGTGAATAGCAGTGTGAGAGAAACTGAATAAGATGTACTAAAGTCAGACAAGTTGTATGCATTTTAAATAATTTTTTTATGTTTTTCTATAAAGGCATCCAAACCTATTCATGCTACATCCTAGTCAGATGACCAACAAAAAGATGGGGTACTTACAGGGGCAATCCCTCATAGGAGAACTAATTCCACCCACATGTTTTTAGGGGGGGTCTCATCTGAGTAATTGAGTAACTGATACTTTTTTTTAATATATATCTAACTATAGGTTTTTTTAAAAAATTTTTTAGGAAAGTTATATGTGGGAGGGGTTTGATTTCCTCTGGCTGCGCCCTTGTGTGTGATGTCACTGAGTGATCAGTAAGATTTTGTACAGCCAGCTCCGGCTCTATCCTCCCTTATCTTTATTGGCTCTCTGATAAGGACAGGGTGGGATAAGGGGAAAGAAAACTATTGATTTAACATTTCCCCAATCAGAGGCCCCAAAGAAATTCAACAGGCCAATTATGTGGGATTGCACCTTTTTAAATTGGTGGAAGACATTCACCATACAGAGGATGAGGAAATGTAAGCAACCTTAACATCTCAGTGTGTACAAAGCTTTCCAAGACCACTTTAAAACGTGATATAGAATTATATATATATATATATATATATATATATATATTTTTTTTTTTAAAGTATCACTTGTCATTTTTCTAAAGTCTTCATTTACAAATCTTCATGTAATAAGTATAACAGAATAAATATGGGTACAGAGAGGGAAATAAAATTCAGGGACGCTTGTTAGAGGTCCAGAAAGATGCTGACACCTGAGAGATGATTTGGTGAGAACAATAGGCGTATTTAGCTCTAACACTACCATCTCACAACACGATACCCCATTGTTTTGTACTTTGATTGTATATTGACTTTACAAATGAATGTGAACTCAGACCTCAGTGATAACTGGCTTCTGAATTATGTACATTTTTTTTTTTTTAATCGTAGTAGTTGATGGCAAAACTCATGAACTGGATTATAAATCTATGAAAACGGTGAATTATTTCAATGCTGCACAGATTCCCTTACAAAGACAGTCTCCAATTTTACTCTGCTGCTAATCCCTTTGCATTCCTGTGCAAAGTGTATTTGGTGTTTGAGGTCTCAACGCTGTCTCCCAGAGCACCGCAGAATGAACGGGATGTTTTCACGCTAAGCCGTATCAGTTCTGCGCCTAGGAGATCTTGTCATCTGCATTACATTTTGGTCTTGGAATTCAAGTGTTAGCTTATCTTTATTTTTATTGATTGCATTCCAGAATCCTTTGATCTGTCGGTCACGGGTTGCATTTTTTTTTTAGAGTTTTTCACTTGGCAGGCGCCTGCATGCGCATCTCCAAGTTTAATGTGTAAAGGCAGAGCTTGCGTGAGAAGTGGATGCGGTCACATGATCCTGCAGCCATTTTTGTAACGCAAGACATGTACTTAGAGCAGCAGTGTCACTTATTCGCCAACCTTTATGTCGGTTACAGGATAAATAACACTTCTTCTGGACATGTTAACTGTGGCAACTTGTATTTTACTTGTAAGGGAATTTGCGCACGTTCGCTGCCTGCAGAGATGCTATGTCTTCTACGTTCACTAGAAGTCCTCACCAATCACAATCCGTCTGATTGATTGGTGGTCAGGCAATAAGTACTTGCAGAGGCTGGCTGGGGATGTCAGAACCTAAGACCATTCACTTTATTGCCGGGCTCACTGGTATTGTATTTTAGGCTAAGGATAAAGAAAGCATTACATCAAACTCTGCTGTCTCTGCAGAGCAATGGCAAAATGTGCTAAAAATGTTTTGTTGACGCTAAACAAAATGAAATGTAAAATGAGATTCGGCAGTCATCTTGCATGTGTGATGTTATGTATGGCACGATAATAAAAAATGCACAAATGCGCACCAGGGATTAGTGGAAGGTAATTTATTAAAAATACACAAAAACTGAGGGGATCCAACCCCACCTCAGAACAGCTGTGCAGCTGGACGGCTAAGTACTACCAAGGAGAACACCTGATGGTGACTAAACCCTAAGCTGCACAGTATACAAATACAGTAAAAACATGAAAGAAAAAACAAACATGATAACAACCTATCAACAGATTTGTATAGAAACCGCCATAAGGTTGGGCACTGGCAAGGGGAAACGGACACTCACACTGAGACAGTCAGCAGACTCGCGGTGTCTGCACAGGATCCGGATCTCGGCACCGCGGAGATGGATAAAACCGCTGCTGTCTCCTGCAGGCTCCGTCTCAGCTTACCAGCATACACGCGCAGGATGACCTGTCGTGACCTCTACGCGTTTCGTACCAAGTACTTCGTCAGGAGGCACATGGCACATAGGAAAACACGAGGGGTGCTTCAGAGAGGATTAATACTTCCTGTCTGATCCTCATAGGGGTAGCTAGGTACAGAAGTCCTAGATGGGAGCCAGGACTCGATAAAAAAGTATGGGTATCTCAAGAATTTCATATGAAAGAATCTTTAAATAAATCTGTTGTGTCTATACTTCAAATAACCCAGAGTAATATTATAGTATTTATACATGGACTTTAAAAGTAGAAAATTACCTCCAAAGGATTGTAGATTAACCATATATTGCAGGTACATAATCTGCATTGTACTCAATGTTAGATAACATTCTTTTTTTTATAACAAATATAACATTTATTTAACATTCGGAGGCCACTGTTTACTGCCTGCTCGGGGACAACTTTATTTACTTATTTTGATTTTATAATTTATTTTACCTGTGCAGTGAGATCTCCCAAAGTAGATGCAAAGATGTATACCAGGCCTCAAGGGCCACCAACAGGTCAGGTTTTCAGGCGCTCCCTGGTTCAGTACGACTGAGCCATTGATTGAGCCACCTGTGCTGAAGCAGGGATATCCTTAAAACCTGACCTGTTGGTGGCCCTTGAGGACTGGAGTTGGCTATCCCTGATGTGTGTGTGTGTGTGTTTGTGTGTGTGTGTGTTTGTGTGTGTGTGTGTGTGTGTGTGTGTGTGTGTATATATATATATATATATATATATATATATATATATATATATATATATCTATCTCATATGCAGTGCTGAGACCAAAATGAAACTAAAGACCGTGTTATTATTATTATCATTTATGTATAACGTGCCAACATATTCCGTAGTGCAGTACAATAGGGTTGGAAGACGATTAAATAATATTGCATTGGAACAGTAGGTAAGGAGGGCCCTGCACCAAAGGAGCTTACAGTCTATAAGGAAGGGTAATAGAAGGGTGTTCTGTTTAATCAAGGTCACCGTTCTGACGTCACAACAGCCACGTGTGCAACCAGGAACTAACGGGCACTTCACTTACAGCTCCGGTTGGTACTAATTCCAAGTGAGTGCAGTGTAAATGAGCTAATGGAACGGACTGCATTAGCAGGCGGTTATACAAGACTAGCTTACCAGGGACCTCTCCTCCCCCTCCCATGATGTTACCTGGGCTTATTGCAGGCAAACTGGTATCTGATGCTATATACTTACCTGGCTCACAGTCTATTGAGAGCTCTCTGTAATACACAAACTGGGAACACCCACTTAAGGGGATTTACTACTCACCCCTGAGTCCATTAATAATTTCTAGCCTGCGACAACCAGCAGCTAGATCAGGTACCACTGTACCATCATATATTCCCTAATCATTCCAAGACTAGCTTACCAGGGACCTCCCTCCCCTTGTCCTATGTTTTTAGAGTTTTTATTACTAGGCGGACTGACACATAGATAATATAAATATCTATACACACAGTGTATTGACATTTCCCAGTAACACACTCAGGCCATCATACTATATGGCAGGCTAGCATTCCAATAATGGGAACACATACTTTAAGGGAGTTACTCAGGTCACCCCGGGGTTTTCTGTAAATTCTAGCCTGCTGCAATTACACTAGGTACTACCATCTACCATCACCTAGCTCATTTAACAAGGATAGGTACCCATCCTTCCTTGTATAGTACTGCTGCACCCAGATAGGACAGCACTACTTTATCCTTAGTTCCTGGATCTTGTCACATTTACCACTGTATGTATTATTTTTATTTCATTGTATATGCCAATATTATACCTATATTCTATGTTGGCATTTATTTTATACTCCATTTATTAGAAGTACATTTGTATCCTACCTGCACTATACAATCAGTTAGAGTGCAGCACACAGTGCTTTCCTCTTTAGGTGCTTCACATTACTATTCCTGTTTTTGCACTGTCAATTACTACACAACCACTACATTCTTGAACTACTAACTAGCTGAGCGAGGAGTGTTTTCTCTTACATAATACATTTTGTTCTGTTTAATCGGTTTAAACTAGGTGATGGCTACAAAGAAAGCAAAATATCTTGAAACCCTTTCTAAAAGTTTTATCCTGGAGATGTTTGTAAAAATGATATCCTGAAATGTAGGGTGGATTTTGCTGCTATGTCCTGACTCTTTGGTCATTGTTCATAGACTGGGCGCGCATTAATCTGCTAACGCTCTCAAGGGGGTGCAGATTATAGCCACCACTTCTCAGAATGCCTGTCATCGTACGTTAAAGCTTAAATCCCTAAATGTAACCCGCTAAACCTATAACACCTGTACACCGTGCTCCCAGCCAGGTGGAAATGCAGCTGAAAAGTGAGCTGGCAATGATCATTTTGTCACTGTAGCCAACATGGACCAAGAACAATGAGTGGCATTCACAGTATTTGCAGTTGTGGGTAGTAAATGGTTCAGGTCAATTCAGGATCCTGTGGTGTAACAAATGCAGCTTGTTTTATTTATCGCAGCTGGCATTGTTTTCAGAGTATGGTCAAAACTCTGACAGGAATACCAGGGGAAAAAAAAAAAAATATATATATATATCTCTATCTGCCCCTCTCCACTTCCCTAGTTTGCAAATGCCTCATTCTGCTGGATATAGACCAACTGTGGTCTTTCTCCCTCCTAATAGAGGTAATTGAGAATTTTAATCCTAATAGAGGTATATTAGTATTTTATCTGGTAGTGTTAGGACTTGCGAACGGGTGTCTGCCTTGTCGTGGCTCGCAAGCTTACAACGCTTTGGCCAAAGGGTTAAACTAAATGACCCTATTTCAAGAGAATATATAAGTATTTTACTGTGTATTTCTGTCATGTTGGATGTAGCATTGGGCTTCTCTGTCGTCTGTTGTATGTGTATGTGTATGTATATGTATATATATACAATATATATATATTCCGATTTAGGCTAAGGCCCCGTTGCACGCGTCCGCGGCGCGTGCAACTCACTGCACTGCGGTCTGCAGGAAACTTTTTTCGGAGTGGGGGGTGGGGGGGGGGGGAGGCGTGGCCACCTCTAGTTCTGCTCACAGTCCAAGCGTCACAATTCATAGGGTGGTGATGGCATCAGAAACTCTGAATGTGCCATGTCGCCGCAGGGCAGCTTGCCGCGAGCCTGACCCGATAAGCCAGGTCTGCCGCGCCGGAACGCCTGCTCTGACAAGCCAGGCCTGATGAGTGCATTTTTAAATGTCCCACGCGGGACTGCTACACTGCCTGACTTGCCGGAGCAGGTAGACCAGACGCGCCGATGCCCCATTTATAAATATCCCGCGCGAGGCATTTAAACATGCACTTGCCAGGCCAGTCCTGTCGGAGCGAGCGGTCTGGTGCGTGCGGCAAAATGTCCAGCGGCGAGCTGCCCTGTGGCGACATGTCCTGGCGGTTTTGTTGGTCGTGGCCAAACATCCTAGACCGTCAGAAACGTCCCCTTTCCTCATGTGTTGTCTCCACTACTCTGAAGTTGTGTTAGCCTCCGTGTGTATGGTGGGCGAGGCGGACGGAGGGAGCCCCCCAGACAGGAATCCCTCACACTCATGGCAGGTAATAGTGAGGGGGGGTGGAGGGGGAGAGGGAGATGCAGCAGACCACCGCAGTGAGCCGGCATCGGCAACAAGAGCAACCGCCTGGACACTGCTATACTTCATCTCCTGTCGGCACCGCTGACAAGAAGGAGAGAGAGGAATTTGAGAGGGCGGGCACTCGCAGAGGGGAGGAGAGGGAGTTGGGGTGTGTGTGTGTGTAAGTGGGAGAGTGTGTGTGCGCGCACGCGAGAAAGTGTAAGGGGGGAGAGAGACGGGGGTGATTGGAGGGTGGGGAGAGAGACAGGTGCGACGGAGGGTGAGAGATGGGGGCGAAACTAGGCCGAGAGATGGGTGGCGAGGGTTGGGGTTTCTACAGAATTTCAAAATCGAATTCTGGGGTTCCCGGACCAAAAAAGGTTGAAAACCATTGATCATGGGGTAGCCGTGCATCAGCGCAGCACCTGCATATCAGCAATACAGCAAATGTCGCTTCAACTCTGCACAAACGCTCATATGGAGTGTGAGCCTCCGATCCATCTCGCCTCTAGCCTACATATGCTCTCTCGTCGGCACCTGTAACTTTGCTGTGCGCTCGCTGTCATTACCCAGCTGACGGCGGCTCATGTGGCGCCGTGCCGGCTCCGAATACATCTATTCTATATTCAGTGGTCCACAGCCGTCACAATGAAGACGCAGGAGGAGGCTGAACTGGTGACTAGTTGAACTTTATTAAACGAGTGTAGTGCTGACGGATCTTCTTCTGACGCGTTTCAGCCCAAAGGCCTCATGGGCTGAAACGCGTCAGAAGAAGATCCGTCAGCACTACACTCGTTTAATAAAGTTCAACTAGTCACCAGTTCAGGCTCCTCCTGTGTCTTCATTGTGATGGCTGTGCATCACCTTTTGCCTCCTGAGGGAGGAGTTCCTATCTGCTGCTATTGTGGTAGCACGCTGGGCTGCAGGAACTGCAGAGATCATTCACGTCATCACCGCCGGTCAGGTGACCGCCCCTCGCGACGCTGCGCTGCTGGAGGGGTTGGCGGTTCATCATACAGCATACTGACTGCATGGAGGATTTTCCCACACGGAGTAACACACTTCAAGATACGTGAGTCTCTTTATCTCAACTTTATCTAGTGCTCTTTATGTGAGCCACTTGCTGGCAGAGACTATCATATATTATTCATTTATTTGAAGTGACCGTGGTTTTATATCTGCTTGCAACTGCAGCTATCTTTTTTTCTTCTAGAGCCCTGCGTGGTTTAAACTCTGTTTACCCGTTTTTGCATGTATATTCAGTGGTCAGCATCGAGGGCCCTTTTGATACCACGGTATTCCAGCCTCCGTCGGCATACTTACAAGTCCTCTATCTTTAGCCGGAGGGATTCCCCTGCTGGGGTGGGATTCCCTATATGTTTTGTCCGAGTACATAGGGCACATTATTTGAACGTGGTTTGGCTATGTGTGCTATTGCAGCCTAAGAGATTTATCAGTACTCTGGTATATGTATGTAGAAGTATCCTGACATATACCTTATCAGCAACTACACAGAGTCGTATCACTCAATCACACATCTCCTCTGTAAGGAGTGTCACATTGATATGAGAGCTCTGCTCCTCCAATTGTCCTAAGCTGACTCTGTAACTAAGGGACATAGCACCTGGTGTATGCATGTAGAAGAGGAGAAAGGGATAGGTGTGTGATGGACCCCACAGGCACAACACTCTCACTCTCTTTCCCTTCACTCTCTTTCTCTCCCCTTCACTCTCTTTCTCTCCCCTTCACTCTCTTTCTCTCCCCTTCACTCTCTTTCTCTCCCCTTCACTCTCTTTCTCTCCCCTACACTCTCTTTCTCTCCCCATCTACCCCTCTTTCGCTCTCCCTTTCTCACTCTGTCCCCTCTCTCATCCCCCTCTCTCATTTTCTCTCCCTCGTCCTTCCACCCTCAATCCCTCCCTCTCCTTTGTTTCTCAATATCTTTATCTCTCCTCCTAGCCTCTATCTTTCCCCTTCTTTCTTTCTCCTCCTCTTCTCCCTCTCTCCCCCTCACTCTGTCCTCTATATCTCCCCCTCACTCCCTCTATCTCTCTCGCCTATGACTTAAGGCATATGATACATAAATTAAAAAAAAAAAAAAATATATATATATATATATATATATATATATATATATATATATATATATATATATATATATATATATATATATATATATATATATATATATATATATATATATATATATATATATATATATATATATATATATATATATGCAAATACAACTGTATGCTCATCTGCATGTCTTTGGCAGGTCTGCAACCCCGCCTTTCCCCATTATCACCCAGCATACAGCACTTCCACTGCAGCAAGGGATTCTGGGAAATGACATGCAAATGAGCAGACAGTGTCACTTTTTGCCTCAAAAACCATTTTTAACATGGTTCCCTATAGGCTTAAGCTTGCTGCATGGTCACAGCTTTGAGCACAGCCAGGGTTAAGGTGCATACCCAGAAAACCACCCACAGACAGCTGTTTCGACCTTGATGGGTCTCATCAGTGTATAGGGAACCATGTTAAAAATGGTTTTTGAGGCAAAAAGTGACACTGTGTGCTCATTTGCATGTCATTTCCCAGAATCCCTTGCTGCAGTGGAAGTGCTGTATGCTGGGTGATAATGGGGAAAGGCGGGGTTGCAGACCTGCCTAAGACATGCAGATGAGCATACAGTTGTATTTGCATATTTGCTTTCCTGTGGAGGGTTTTTGTCACTTTTTTTACTCACCATAACTTAACTCAGTATTATGGTATATATATATATATATATATATATATATATATATATATATATATATATATATATATATATATATATATATATATATATATATAATGTTCTTATTAGGAATTTATTCCATTTTTTTAAAATGGGGGCGGGGCCAGCAGGCTAGTAGCTTTTTTTGTAATTCGTCAAGGTCTGTGTGTGTGTGTGTGTGTATGTATATATATATATATTTATCTTTTTTTCCCCTATTTTTTATATTATATATATATATATTTTCAGACCACTTATCTGTCTAGGGCACCAGTGGTGGATAGACGAGTAATATCTGTGTGGCCCAAAAAATAATCCAATGTCCAAGAAGCCACTCTCCAATAATATAAAATAGGCTTGAAGCATAACCGATT
The DNA here is from genome assembly GCF_040206685.1 of Ascaphus truei. Lineage (NCBI taxonomy): Eukaryota > Metazoa > Chordata > Amphibia > Anura > Ascaphidae > Ascaphus > Ascaphus truei. The sequence goes on from NC_134485.1 coordinate 377,775,822, forward strand.
TTAGTTTTGTAATATTTGATGGATTTAACTTCTATTTTGTATTATTGGTGAGTGCTGTGGCTTCTTGGACTATATATATCTATATACAGGCATACCCCGGTTTAAGGACACTCACTTTAAGTACACTCGCGAGTAAGGACATATCGCCCAATAGGAAAACGGCAGCTCACGCATGCGCCTGTCAGCACGTCCTGAACAGCAATACCGGCTCCCTACCTGTACCGAAGCTGTGCGCAAGCGGGGAGACTATAGAGCCTGTTACAAATGGGTTATTTACCTCAGTTATGCACGTATATGACGATTGCAGTACAGTACATGCATCAATAAGTGGGAAAAAGGTAGTGCTTCACTTTAAGTACATTTTCGCTTTACATACATGCTCCGGTCCCATTGCGTACGTTAATGCGGGGTATGCCTGTATACATACATATATACATACATACATACATACATACACCAGACCTGAGCTCGGAGCTGAAGCGTCAAAATAAATGCTATATTTTTCAATTCTGGAGTGTCTGCCAACTTCTGAGAGAAAAAAAAATAAATATATATATATATATATAATTTTTTATTTTTTCTCTCGGTAGTAGGCAGACACTCCAGAATTGAAAAATATAGCATTTATTTTGACGCTTCAGCTCCGAGCTCAGGTCTGTGAACATACAAAACACCTTGCTATGCAGACCTCTGGCATTGGAGGAGTTATGTGCCCTCTGCTTTGTGCATGCTTTGGAACCAGTGGAAGGGGGATTTGAGAGCTGAAGACCAATAGAAAACTGAAATGAATAGCAGAAGCTTCATACAACTATGCATTAATCGGCAGGCATTGGAAGAATTTGCTCTGAGGAGGGAACATCTTTTCCGCCTGTAACCCTTTCTAGCTCGCATACCTGGGCAGTACATTGTTTCGCTATACAATGCAGGGAAGGTGTTGTGTAAAAAGGTTTTAACATAAAATAATTGGTTGGTTGCACGGTCACTCATTATGCTGTTGCCTAATTTATTTCCTTTCCCCGCCTATTTATGTTACAAATCTACAACTCTGTTGGTACAAAAGAGCAACTTGAAATGAAAGAGTCTTGGAGTGTTTGCTTTTTAACTTTATGCCTTTCAGTTACTTTAGGATATTGTTCATGTTTCTGTGTTCTTGGGGTGCCGTTTAATTAAGAAATTCTGAACCATTATACACATTCCTTTGAGACTGTGTAAGTGACACTTATAATTGGACCCATTATTTAATGACATTTTTGTATCATGTAATTTTATAGAATTGATATTCTATTTTCAATATTTCATTCAAGTTTACAGTTCTCCTTGTCGAAGTGTGTTTGTTGTGATACCTGTTGCAGATATTTCATTGTTAAACTTTTTAATGCTGCAGACAAGCAATATTTTACATCTGCTTTTTGTTGTTTATTTTTTTTGTTTTTTTTATAAATCTGTTCTGTACTATGAGAAAATACTCGTAGCATTTAAAAAATAAAAAAAACTGACATTTTTAAAGTATTATAATATAACACACATTTCTATTTGTACATTTACAATTCAGGTAAAATAAATGCATACAAAATGAATCTACAGGATCTTCATATACAGTGGTAAGAAAATGGTTGAACTGCAAAGATAATTACGGAAATTGCATATTTTGTCCATGATCACCTTCTTGAATCAAATCCAGGTCTTTTCTTAAATATCCAATAGTGTTCATGTGAACCAATTCCATTCCCCCCGTCTCTCGCACCCGCCCCCGTATCTCTCTCTCCCTCTTACCCTCTCCCCCCCCCCCTTAGGCCTGGGACCCGCGGCGCGGGCGGCCGTATGAGCGTTCCCCACCAGCAGGGGAATCCTGCGGAGCCGGTCGCAGTCCCCCCCTCGCTGCACAGCTCACTACACGCTGTGACGCGTCAGCCGCTAGGGGATTCAAGAGAATTGTAATCCCAAGCGTCGACGCGTCACGTGGTGTGGCTGTGAGCCAATGAGGATGGGAGGCTTCGGGAGGAGGGGAGGCTTCGGGGAGCAGGGAGGATTCGGGGAGCGGGGAGTAGAGTGTGGAGGGAAAGCAGCGTGAGTGCCTGTCTGTGTGTGTGCCTGAGTGCGTGAGTGCCTGCCTGTGTGTGCCTGAGTGTGTGTGTGTGTGTGCCTGAGTGTCAGCGTGTGAGTAGGGCAGCCCGCAGCAGCTCCCTCCTGCAGCCCGGGAGCCCGAGCCCGTGGAGGGGGGGAGGTAGCGGATCCCTCCGCTTAAACCACGCTCCCCCCCTCGCTTAAACCACGCCCCTCCCTCCCACTCCAGCCCCGGCTCCCGCTCCCTAGAGACCGCATATCGCGGTCTGTGTCTGTCAGCGCCCCGCCTGTCTGCAGTGCGGGCGCGCTGACTGAGGGAGCGGGGCCTTAGCCTGACACACATTCACTCTCTCCCCCTCTCACTTATATACACACACACTCTCCCCCTCTCACATACACACACACTCTCCCCCTCTCACATACACACACCTACATACACACACACACCTACATACACACACACACCTACATACACACACACACCTACATACACACACACACCTACACACACACACACACACACACACACACACACACACACACACACACACACACACACACACACACACACACACACACACACACACACACCTACACACACACACCTACACACACACACCTACACACACACACCTACACACCTACACACACACACACACACACACACACACACACACACACACACACACACACACACACACACACACACACACACACACACACACACACACACCTACACACACACACACACCTACACACACACACACCTACATATACACACACATCTACATACACACACACACACACACACCTACACACACACACACACACCTACACACACACACACCTCCACACACACACACACACCTCCACACACACACACACACACACACACACACACACACACACACACACACACACACACACACACACACACACACACACACACACACACCTACACACACACACACACACACCTACACACACACACACACCTACATATACACACACATCTACATACACACACACACACACCTACACACACACACACACACCTACACACACACACACCTCCACACACACACACACACCTCCACACACACACACACACACACACACACACACACACACACACACACACACACACACACACCTACACACACACACACACACCTCCACACACACACACACACACACCTACACACACACCTACACACCTACACACACACACACACACACACACACACACACACCTACACACACCTACACACACCTACACACACACCTACACACACACCTACACACACCTACACACCTACACACACACCTCCGCTTAAACCACGCCCCTCCCTCCCACTCCAGCCCCGGCTCCCGCTCCCTACAGACCGCATATCGCGGTCTGTGTCTGTCAGCGCCCCGCCTGTCTGTACTGCGGGCGCGCTGACTGAGGGAGCGGGGCCTTAGCCTGACACACATTCACTCTCTCCCCCTCTCACTTATATACACACACACTCTCCCCCTCTCACATACACACACACTCTCCCCCTCTCACATACACACACACACCTACATACACACACACACCTACATACACACACACACCTACATACACACACACACCTACATACACACACACACCTACATACACACACACACCTACATACACACACAAACCTACATACACACACACACCTACATATACACACACCTACATACACACACACCTACCCACACACACCTACACACACACACCTACACACACACACCTACACACACACACACACACACACACTTACACACCTAAACACACACACACACACACACACACACACACACACATTATCTCTCCTCTTACACACACCTCTCTCACTCTAAAGGAGCACGTGCTCTTACCCGATCCTTCCTCTCCCTCCTGTCAGCCGGAAGTTGGCACGACCTCCGGCGCCAACCGGAGCATAGATGATCCACAAGACTTCTGGAACCATGTTCTCTTGACAGATGGGTCAAATGTAGAACTTTTTGGCCTCAATAAGAAACGTTCTGTTTGGCAAAAACCAAATACTGTGTTCGAACAAAAGAACCTCATCCCAACTGTCTAGCATGGTTTTGGGAGTGTGATGGAGTGGGGCTGCTTTGCTGCCTTAGGACCTGGACAGCTTGCCATCATTGACACAACCATGAATTTTACATTCTATCAGAAGATTCTAGAGGAGAATGTCAGGCCATATGTCCATGAGCTGAAGCTGAACTGAAAGTGGGTCATGCAGCAAGACAATGATCCTAAACATATGAGCAGATGTACACAAGAATGGCTGCAGAAAAAGAAATTCTGCATTTTAGATTGGTCAAAGTCCGGACCTACTGTAAACCCAATCGAAATGTTGTGGCAGGGCCTGAAGTGAGCTGTCCGTGCAAGGAAGCCCTCAAATGTCACTGAGTTGAAGCAGTTCTGTAAGGAGGAATGAGGCCAAATGCCTCAAAACCGAGACTGACCAACAGTTACAGGAAACGCTTAGTTGAAATAACTGCTGCTCAAGGGGGTACCACCAGGTACTGAATCTAAAGGTTCACATACTTTTTCACACATGTACATTGAATGTTGAATGATTTGTGGATAAATACATGTTGAAAAAGTATCATGTTTTTGTGTCATTTGTTTTATCAGGTTGTCTTTATCTGCTATTAGGATTCAGATTTTAATAAAATTTTAGGATTTAAATATGTGAAAGTCCTAAGGCAGGCCTGCACAACTCCAGTCCTCGAGGGCCGCAAACAGGCCAGATTTTCATGATATCCCTACTTCAGCACAGCTGGCTCAATTAGTGGCTCCGTCATACTGAGCCACTAATTGAGCCAGCTGTGCTGAAGTAGGGATATCCTGAAAACCTAGCCTGTTTGCGGCCCTCGAGGACCTGGAGTTGTGCAGGCCTGTGCTAAGGGGTTCACAAACTTTTTCTCGCCACTGTAGAATTATATTTGGGTTTATCAGAGCAATAATACTTATGGTAATACAAATAAAAGGGTAAAAAAAAAAATCAACAAATTGACATCGATAATCAGTTTCATACATATTGTTAAGATTCCCAGGGGAGCCAAATCTCACAGAATTCATCAAAAGATCCATTTAACAGGCTTGAGACGTTCCATACGCATTTTATGTTAGACCCTATGACATCATCTTGTGACCTTGGGAAAGTCCCACAGATTAGAACGCTCTTTGGATGCATCGATTTTTTTTTTGTGCCCGTCAGCACTCTAAAAATACATTGGGGTGGGTTGTAGTGGTTAAAATGTTGGTTTTCAGTGTGGCAACGTATGGGTTGAGTTCCTGTCTGGGCCACTTGGGCAAATTACTCTAGTGTCTCTGGCCCCTTTCCTGTTCGATTATAGGAGGTCTATTACACGCAGGAAAATTGTGCAGCTCAATTTAAATTAAATTCCGAGTAATGTTTTCTCCAGCACAGAGAAGCGGATTCACGGCATATTGAGTTAGGATCTATGTATTCACTCAAAAGACAGTATACTTTGGCACATACACCTCTCCAAGCAGAAAAGTGTGCAAGAAACAATGTTAAATTTGATGCAGATTATTATACAGAGGAAATTAATGCAATCCACAACCTGGCAATGTTTTTGGCAATATTTTTGTTGTTGTTGATGCAGATAAAACAGAAAAATAACACCAGAATTTCATATCCCATTATTATTGCACATTAAGTTACTCCTCCCTCCAGTATGGAATATAGTTCTTGAAAATGAACTGTGAACCAATCTGACTCCAAAATTGCCCTGTAACTGGATATCAGTTATTGGTAAATAAAATCATGAAAAAGCAGTACTTGGTTCAATATGAAAATACTGAAAAAGGAACCACTTTGTGGGAATGTGTTGCTAAACCAAATAGAGTGTGAGGCTGCTGAGTGTAACTTGAATTTTGGGCACACCCTCGGTGGGAAACTTTCACAAACCTCTTGGGTTTCATGCCGGGTCGATGTCACGTCCCACATCTTGGGCGTGCTCAGAATTCCGGTTACACACACACATCCATGAACTATGCTGAAAATAAATGTCACTAACTTTTTTTGGGGGGGTCAGGCACCTCACCCTTAGTCAGGGACACCATGGGTTGCAAAATTTGAGGAAAAGGTTGTGTGTGTTGGCAGTGAGGAAAGAGAGAGCCTTCCTGGTGTCATCTGAAAAAGTGTAAAAAGTGCTTATGATGAAAATGCCTGCAATGCTAGCAATGTCACAGGAAGCTCCGTTACAATAGTATGAGGGTGGAACAGTTCCTTTCTGCATTTTTTTTTGGTCTCTCATTTGAACCCTCCAATTTCATTAACCTCTTTGGCACTAGGCTGACCTGCAGTGTATATTGCCTTTATTGCTAATGTCACACCCTGCCATTTCATTTAAGTTGACATACATTTAGAATTTTATAAAAATAAAAAAATTCAATCAGAGCAGGCAGGGGGTGCGGACTGAAAAGTTTGCGCACCCCTGACCTAGACTTCTGTATGTCCACAAAGCAATTCATCACAGGTCCCAGTGCAGGTTTAGAGGCTGGAATAGTTCCAAGTCCCTTGGTATCCTGTGGCCCCACAGAATCCTGCTTCAATCACATTAGCAGTGGGGAACTAAGCTTTTATCTACATTTCTCTTCATCAGGATTTGATATGTATGTTAATAAAGATTTTTTTAATTTTTCTGACACTAAATTAAGTGTATAAATATAGACTAGAAACATGGACAGGTAAATGGCAGATGAGGTTTAATGCATATAAATGTAAGGTTATTCATATAGGAAATAAGAATAAACAGGCGACTTACAAGTGAGGCAAAATTAGGTCAATCCTTGTTGGAGAAGGATTTAGGAGTGCTTGTAGAGAGCAAGTTTAGCAATGGTGCCCAATGCCATCCAGTAGCTGTAAAGGCTAACAAGATCTTATCTTGCATTAAACCGGGATTGGATGAAAGGGAAGTAAACATAATTATGCCATTTGTATAAAGCATTAGTAAGACCACACCTTGAATATGGAGTAGAATTTTGGGCACCACTCCATAAAAAGGACATTATGGAACTAGAAAAAGTGCAGAGAAGAGCCACCAAATTAATAAAGGGGACGAATAATCTGATTTATGAGAGGCTAGCTAGATTAGATTATTTTACATTAGAAGAAAAGAGGCATCTGAGAGGGGATATGATAACTATATACAAATATGTTCGGGTCAGTATAAGGCGTTTTCAAAAGAACTATTCATCCCAAGGGCAGTACAAACGACACAGGGTCATACCTTTTTAAGGTTGGAGGAAAGGAGATTTCACCAGCAACAAAGGAAAGGGTTCTTTACAGTAAGGGCAGTTAAAATGTGGAATTCATTACCCATGGAGACTGTGATGGCAGATATAATAGATTTGTTAAGGTTGGACATCTTTTTAGAAAGGAAAGGTATACAGGAATATACAAAATAAGTAAACATGGGAAGGATATTGATCCAGGGAGAAATTAGAGTTCAAAAGGAATGTATTTTTCCTCTTATGAGACAGCATTGGATAATGTTTCACTGGGGTTTTTGTGTTTGCCTTCCTCTAGATCTATATACTGTAAATACAAATATTGGATAAGTATCGGTCATCTAAATTTAACATACTGTAGGTTGAACTTGATGGACATGTGGTTTTTTTTTCAACCTCATCTACTATGTAACTAATATCAGAGAGAGATTTCAAACAGCCGTTTGTGGTGATCAACATTTTTATTTTTTTGCCATTTTTTTTTTTTAAACAATGAAATGAGTAGGCCATGTAGCATATTATTTACATACAGCAGGGCCCCGGGTATACGGCGGGTTCCGTTCCAGAGGCCCGCCGTATAGTTAAAATCGCCGGAAATCGTATCCGGCGATTTTCAGTGCTGCGCATGCGCAAACCGGCATTTTCGCCGGTCTGCGCATGTGCGACCTACGGTCTGTGCGCGCAACCGGCAGTCTGTGCGCGCAACCGGCAGTCTGTGCGCGCAACCGGCAGTCTGTGTGTGCAACCGGCGGTCTGCCCATGTGCGCCGGGCGCACCCGCCTGTTCTGCGCATGCGCGATTTTAAATTCAACATGGCGGCCCCCTTCTCGGTGCCGCTGTATCAGCGGATCGCCGAAAAGCAGAGCACCGAGAAGCGGGGCCCTGCTGTACTTAGTATATGTTTAATAGCCATATAAGTTTCGACTTGAAACACTATACAATTGGCTTAATCACAGATTTCACACATCACTAGTAATATTTAAAGCTGCGGCTCAACAAATATCCTACGGTTTTTTTTGTTTTTTTTAAAAAAATAAATCAGTAGTGTACTATGAGAAAATACTTGTAGCATTTAAACAAAAATGTTGTTCCTATAGCAAGCATTTACAAAGTCACATCCCATTCCTCTTCTGAAGCAGGCTCTGGCACTCCTCTTTTGAGCCCTGCCCTCTATCTAGCAGTGAACCAATTGTATCTAGTGACTGCCTGGTCACATGATCTTCCTCACAGAACTTTGCATCTTTGGTCCTCTTCTGCTGCACTGACAGCCATTTAGTGAACCCTCGAGCCAAATCTTCGCCATTCGATCACAGGAGAATGGATTGATCGGTAATTTAGCTAATCGCTTGTCAGATTGTATTGATGCACATATTATTTTGCTTGAACTGCTGCTTTAAAGCAGCTATTCACACTGCAAGTTTTCTTTTTGCAGAGCTAGGCCGCGTTATTTCGAGCTCCGGAGGTTACCTAGTTCCTCAGACACATGCTGGGAAAGGTACCACGGTTACTTCCTGGTTTTTCAATCTCTCGCGTCACGCCGGCCAATGGGAAGCCGCCACTGATAAAGTACCCGCTTCCTGTTGGCCCGCATGACGCAACAGATTTAATCTGCCATTTTGTTTCCTCTGCAGTTGACTGAAATGCCGGTACCTCCTGCGGTAAGCGTTTCGGGGAAACTGCATCCCTGGACCTGAAAATAGTGCTGTTCAGTCCCGGGTACCCGCAGGTTCCATCCTTCCAAAAAAAGGGATGGTGGGAATGGGAGAAACACAATTGTGCAGCTGCTATTTCTGCTTTTTAATGCTGTCTGTGTTGGGGGCTTATAGCAAATTGCACTTTAACCTCTCGGACACTTAATATTTAAAACGCTTATATGCATGTGTAAATGTTGTAAATTGAAAACAATTGCTTATATATACTAACATTAGAATTAATCGTTGGACCGCCATGCAAAATATAAACACATGTTGCTACATGTGCATTCTAGAGGTCAAATAGGCCCTTCAGGAGCTTTGCTAATATATAATACTCAGGAAACTGCAACATAGCACGTTTGATAGAGAAAGGATGGATTATTTGAAGGTTTCCTGCGTTTATCACAGAGCCGGAGGGGGTTAACAAGGTCCTTTGTCTTCAGAATTCCTGCTGCAGAATAACTGGGACAGTACATAGTGGTCCTGAGTGGGGGTCGGACCTCATTTCCTTGTACAGTTTCTACAGCCTCTGACACTGCCAGAGGAAATGTGTCAGGCTAATTACCAGAGTTCTAATTCTTTGTAAAGGGGGAGTTGTTTCATTTCGTAGCTTTGAATTGGTTATTCGAAATGAGTCATGGTGTCCAAACTATTGCTATTAACCAGAGTTTCCCAAATGGGGTTCGGGTTCTGAGGAGCCATCCCAGGGGTTCCGCCTACGGACTAACTGTGCTACCTTTTTGAATGTGAGAGAGGCGTCGAGTGTGACCTCTAGGCAGCGTGCTTGGGCTACTGGGTGAATGATAGTACTTCCAAAAGTAATGTGGAAGGAGGAAATGGGGTCAGGTTTGGGTAGAAAGGTAAATTTGTGTGTCATCAGCATAGAGGGGATATTTGAACCCAAGAGATGTGATTAGGTCACCTAGAGAGTGTGTAAAGAGAAAAGAGAAGGGGTCCCAGGACAGAGCCATGTGGTACCCCCCCAGAGAGATCGATAGAGGAAGAGGAGTTGTTAGCAAAAGAGACACTGAAAGTATGATGGGAGAGGTAAGAGGAGATCCAGGATAGAGCTTTGTTACGAATACCAAGAGTATGGAGAATGTGAAGGAGAAGAGGGTGGTTCACGGTATCAAATGCTGCAGAGGGGTCGAGTAATATGAGCAGAGTGTAATGACCTCTATCTTTGGCAGCATGGAGGTCATTAGTTATTTTAGTGAGGGCTGTTTCAGTGGAGTGAGCAGTGCGGAAGCCAGATTGTAGAGGGTCTAGGAGAGAATAGATGTTGAGAAAATGGAGCAAGTGCACGAATACAAGACGTTCAAGGAGTTTAGAGGCAGAAGGCAGGAGGGATACAGGTCGATGGTTAGAAAGACAGGTAGGGTCAAGCTGTAATGGTATAACTGTTGCATGTTTGAAGGAAAAGGGAAAGGTACCAGAGTAGAGGGAGGAGTTAAAAATGTGTGTGGGCGTAGGGATTATAGTAGGACCAAGAAGTTTTAGGAGATGGGAGGGAATGGAGTCAGGAGGCTGGTGATAGAGGGAGAAGAGGAGATCAGCAACAACACATTCTCCTCTGTGACAGCGGATAAAGAGTTAAGGAAGGCCGGAGGAGAGATAGGAAGCAGTGTAGGATGGAAGGAGGATACAGAGTGGATGGCCTGACGTATGGATTCCACCTTTTCCTTGAAATAGTCTGCAAAGTCCTGAGGACGAAGAACAGGCAGCAGAGGGTGGTCTGAGTAGGGAGTCAAAGACAGAGAAGAGTCGGCGTGGATTAGACTTGTGCGTTTTATTAGTGAAGAAAAGTAGGTTTGTTTAGCTTGAGAGCGGGCAGAGTTGAAACATTTTTAAGTGGTTTAAGTCAGATAAAGCAGTTAACTAGTTTATTAATTTTATTAAACACTTTTTGTCAAAGGGGAGGAGTAGCAAAGTTAGAAAATCTACTATATATTTTGAAAAGTTGTTTGTCTGTTTGCTATGGGTTTGCACACCTCTTAAGATATTGTACCCACATTTTGCATGATGGTTCCAGAGATCAAGGAGCAGGTTTTTGTCTGTTTTGGTCCAATTCACAAATGACCTCATCAATGACATAACTGATGACATTACATATGTTATCGCAAATGACATCATCCCATCACACAACCCTCAAACTACCACTTAATCTTGGTCACTCTGCGAATCCAATTTGCAATATTAGGAGAAATACAGGAGCAGCCAAAGTTCTCCAAGAGTGCGAGACCATTGTTTAGGACGAGAGTACAATGTCCCACAAACATGCTTTCGAGGCTCTCGATCGAACTCTTCGTGACCTCAGAGGTTATTAAACTATTATGGGTGGAGTTGTTGTTGTTTTAGGAGGGGATTTTGACTTAAGAAACTGAAAATGTAGTTATCCATTTATAAATCTCAGAATTTTTTGGTTGCTTAGAATTCAGGAGCAACTCCGGGTACTATAAGATGGTAGTAAATATTAGACATAATTACAATTTTAAGAGTTTCTATTCTGCCCCACTCTATTTATTTAATTACTGAATCTTCTTTTAGGGTTTCAGATAAATATGATGAAAAGGTGATGCCCCAATAATTGATTTTGAATTCCAATTATGACTGGATTAAATATGTGTTAATTTACAATTTCTGGTTGAGATATGAATAGAAGAATATTATCTATATACAGAGAAAGTTTTGAATGCATGTTGTGGATAGCTACACCATGAATGTGTTCTTTAAGCCTTACAATTACAAGTGTCTCTAAGGCTGCGTCCATAGATGGACCAGCCGTGCTGAGGCGTGCGGACGCTCCGCGCTGAGCCCCTGCATCCTCAATGAGGATGCCTTGAGAGGGGGCTCACGCGAGTGTCCGCAGGCGTGCTCGGGCTTTGGAGTTTTCAGCCGAGCGCCAACCTGTTTTTCAGCGCGCTGTCGGCTGAAAACCTCCAATCAGCCTGAAGCAGCGTCAACGTCATGGCGCCGTGACGTCGGTGCTGTGACATTGACGTCAGTACGTCGCGGGCGATTGGCCCAGCGACGTCACTGCCCCGCCTCCAACCACCTCCCCCCCGGCTCCCTTCGCGCACGCTGGCTCGCCTGCAAGTCCGTGCAATCGCGCTGACTGAAGCAGGCGAACCTCAGCGTTAGCGCGCCTCCGCTCTCCCCACACCTCTATGGCCCGGGCCTTAGACTAAAACAAAAAGAATGGGTGAAAGTGAGCAACCATGGGGTGTGCCTCTCGAGACTGGTTTTTGGGCTGTTGTTTGATACTGTAAATACAGTGATCTTTATTGTCACTTAATCTGCAGCAGCAAGCAGGATTTTACCATATACTTTAAGCATTCTATTTTAATTAATACACGGAGTTGGAATATACAAGTGTTTAAACTGTTGGCAGAGAGCAGGGTGCACTCAAGATGATCAGCAGGATGAGAGCAAGCAGCAGGAACTTTTCCCATACCTGGGATTGGTGGGAAAAACCCAAACTTTCCCATAATGTAGTGTTAACTTCCTGCTTGATGTAGTTCAGATCTCTGTGACATGACATTATGGTGAAACTGTGTTTTAGTACAGAATATCTTGCTCCTAAGGCTAAGATTGTAGTGACGGCGAGCGCACGCTGCTGGAACAAAAACAAAAAACCAATGGAGGCGCACGTAGTGTGTGCGGCAGCGCGATGGTGTGACCGCGTTTTGGAAAGACAAATGTATTTGTCTTTCCAAGCGTTGGCCACGTGACGTCAGCCAATCAGGGTGAACCGCTCACGTGACATCACGGCCACACCTCCCTATTCCTCCTGCATACAGTGCATGGTTCGTGCGCGAAAGCACGCACTATAATCTCAGCCTAATTCACATACACACAGCGGCTAAACAAACACTAATTAAATATGTTGGAAATGGACACAGATGCTGACATTGAACACTCACCGCCACCCCCAATGAGCAAAAGAATAAAACATTTGTTTTTTGTTTCCTCTATTTGCTGACCATATAATTTGATTTATTACACTAATAATGCATGGCATCTTTCTTAGTGTTTAAAACTGCCCACATAGAGAACACACCAAATATTGACTTACAACATGAAAGAAAAGGGATTGTCGCCATGATTGATGCAACTTTGGAATCATTGCAGCGTTCCATGGTCAGTAACCCATAATGAAACTATTTAGGCTTAGAAGTGCGAGGCAACTTTTGGCTCATTCAAATGAATGCTATCAAATGGCTTACATTCTGTTCAGTGTTAGGCTTTCAGTCTTACATATTAAAAAGTTAATGCACATATCTTAAAAAAAAAAAAAAAAAAAAAGCAGCAATTCAAGCGGCACGTTAAGAAAATCTCTTGTTTTAATATATGCAGCCTTTGATTACCTTTTATTGAAAACCAATTACCTAAGCTCAAAGGGGTAAGATGCTAAGTGTAAATAAGCGCTAGTGCAATACTTATACAATACACACAGGGGGAACAAAACCTGAGATACAGTCCTTAGATGAAGATAGTCCTTGAGCTGCCTTGGGGGGTTGATCTGGTATCTTCCACCCAGATTGGGAAGATGTGTGTTGAAAAACCTCCTTTGGCGCTGAGGATGGATGGATGGAACAGAGTCTTGTGCAGAAATGTTCCTATGAGGATTACCTCAGAGAGGGAAACAAGAGAAATGCAAAAAACACCACAATAGTGTATTACCCTTTAGACAATGTAAGACATAATGATTTGAAGTATAAAGAGCATTTAATAATTAAAACAATTGTATCTACAATTGGTGTAAAACATGAACTGTAATAATAAACAGTAGATGATCTTCTGTTGATAAAAAACAAAAATAGGGGCTTCCCAGCGCTTGTGCTGAAAGAAGCCTTGCTGCTCCTCCAAGAGTAAAACTGAAATCCTATTCACCGTCCTAGAGTAGGACATGTGCAGTGGTACGGGGTCTTTTGCCAGGGGTTGCCGTCTGCTGCAGGGTGCCTGACGTCTGCTCAATGCGTGCGGGGAGATTTCCTGGTGTACTCGTGGTCTCTAACACACACACCAGACGACATTGGTATATGTAACCTGCTATATACACCATTTCCATTGCAAAATATCTTGTATATCATTCTTGGAAAGCATTCATCCCTGTAGCTATCATCTTGACTTAATAACTTTCTTGTACTAACAACAGTGTTAGGTCTATTATCCAAGGACTTGTCACATTGTGGATCATTAACCTGGGAGTTCCCATTAGCCAATTAGAATCTCGGGGGTATATAAGGAAGCTCAACCCTTGTAGCAACCATTCCCTGACGAAGAGACACGTGACGAGGTGTTTCAAAACGCGTAGGAAGGTTTGTGGGCATCCAGGGACACCGTAGCTGTACCAATCCGGCTGTGACGTCAGCGGAGGAGACGCTTGTAATTCACTCGGCGTGTTAGAGACCACGAGTACACCAGGAAATCTCCCCGCACGCATTGAGCAGACGTCAGGCACCCTGCAGCAGACGGCAACCCCTGGCAAAAGACCCCGTACCACTGCACATGTCCTACTCTAGGACGGTGAGTAGGATTTCAGTTTTACTCTTGGCGGAGCAGCAAGGCTTCTTTCAGCACAAGCGCTGGGAAGCCCCTATTTTTGTTTTTTATCAACAGAAGATCATCTACTGTTTATTATTACAGTTCATGTTTTACACCAATTGTAGATACAATTGTTTTAATTATTAAATGCTCTTTATACTTCAAATCATTATGTCTTACATTGTCTAAAGGGTAATACACTATTGTGGTGTTTTTTGCATTTCTCTTGTTTCCCTCTCTGAGGTAATCCTCATAGGAACATTTCTGCACAAGACTCTGTTCCATCCATCCATCCTCAGCGCCATAGGAGGTTTTTCAACACACAATTACCTAAGCTGCAGATCGATTTGGTTCTCCCATGATCGATCAGCAAAGATCCTGCTTCCCTCGGTTCACTTAATGGCCGCCTTTTCAGTTACAAGCAATACTTCAGTCAGTGTAACTCAGCAGCTACAATATATCCTTGTAACATTATCTGTTACAGGTTAGAGTTCAAACTGCTGAGAACATGTGCATCAAACTATTACAAACCGGAAAGTGTTGCAAAGATCTTGCACTGCTGTTAAAGTGTGTTAAACAGGATATCCAAGCCGGGTTTCCCCCACCCCCCCATTTTTTTAAATACAGAATTGAATCGGGATCTCCGGAGTTGAACCCCATTCATTTCAGCTCCTGGGAGGCCCTGCTCCCGAAGGTACTTACCTCTGTATTGGGTGCCGGTAGCCACTCCAGAGTTAACTATATGGCGGCATTTCAAAGCTCCCGGACCTTGCGGGCCAATAGGAAGCTGTGACGACACCCAGTGCGGTTTCCTATTGGCCCATGTGACATAGAAGCTGAAAACTGCACAAGATACCGGCACCCCCTTCGCGGAGATAAGTGTCTCTGGAAGCAGGGGGTCCCCAGAGCTGAAATTAATGGGGTTCAGCTCCGGAGACCCCCTGCTTCAAACCTGTATTAAAAAAAATTCCTCTTTAAAACCTGCTATAGAAATCAAAGGATGCTCATTATATTAAAGCTCATTAAAATGGCATTAAGAGGTGAATTAAAAAAAATGCAGTAAGTATCTAATACTACAGAACTGATTTATTAAAAAAAACATACATGTAGGTGTAGGAGATGTGTGCAGAGGTTATTAGAGCAGGAGATGTTTTTAAAGGAAAAATCAAAATAGGCTTTTATTTACCCAGAACCTTCAAAACATAAATCGCTTTCACCAGCAAAAATAGGGTTAAAGGGAAACAATACAACCCAGCTCCTATAGGAAGTGCTGACTAAACAGCTTAGCCCTGTCCATGGATTGGGGGCTAAGCCCCTTACCAACCACACATATATACACCAGAGTGGAGGTCACTTACCTTCACTGGGGTAGGGATCTGAAAGTACTTGGTCAGGCTTCTCTCCACAGCGCTCCTGTATGTGACATCCGGACCAGAGAGTCGTTCCCTTGTGATTCCTTCAGCAATCCAGGGCATCTCCCTGCACAAGAGATCTCCCTGCCCCAGCTGCGCAGGTTAATTAGCACAGTCTGCTCTGAATTCACCTGCTCAGTGCTGGACTCCAGCTCTCTACACATGTTTTTTTCTGGGAAGGCACCCTGTTACAGTAGGATATTGCTTGGATTGCTTAATCTCGGGGTTGACCCCACGTTCAGATAATGTAGGAAAAAAAACTTTTGTGGGAGATTCCTGCTTTAATAGTTCAAGCGTACACTAGTATGCATGTGTTTTACAGGCTCTTATGAGTTCTAAAATGCAGGGGTGCGCAAACTTTTCTGTTTGCCCTCCCCCCTCCACCCCTACTCACGACCCCCCTCCTTACCAGCTCTCTGGCTTAGGTGGCGTAATTTGACGTCACGTTGTCATGTGATGTCGCGTTGCCATTCGATGACATGCCGGGTTGTCATGGTGTCGCGTGAAAGCAGGTAAGAGGGAGTTAGAGGCCTCGCGCCTCCCCCGGCATTTAATTTAAATGCTGTGGTGGAAAGCACGGAGCCTCTGTATTTATTTATAAAATATTTTACCAGGTAGTAATACATTGAGAGTTACCTCTCGTTTTCAAGTATGTCCTGGGCACAGAGTTAAGACAAATAACACATGGTTACATAAGTGAAAAGGGTATACCTTATGTACAAGACATAGCATACACAGTTAAAGAAAATATATATTATAGGCGTCTGTAACAGTTACAGACCAGATTAAAATGTGAGACAGCCTTAGATTTGAAAGAACTTAAACTGGTGGCGGCTGTGAGAGTTTCCGGTAGGTTGTTCCAGTTTTGGGGTGCACGGTAAGAGGAGGAACGGCCGGATACTTTGTTGAGCCTTGGGACCATGAACAGTCTTTTGGAGTCAGATCTCAGATAAGTGCTGCATGTGGTAGGGGTGAGGAGCTTGTACAGATAGATGGGTAGCTTGCCCAGAAAGTATTTGAAGGCAAGATAGAAGAGATGAACTTTGCGCCAAGACTCGAGTGTTGACCAATCTAGTTCTTTGAGCATTTTGCAGTGTTGTGTGTTGTAGCTACATTGGAGGACAAAACAGCATATTGAATTGTAGAGGGTGTCAAGTTTGCTAAGGTGGGTTTGGGGTGCCGAGCCATATACTATGTCTCCATAGTCGATTATTGGCATTAGCATCTGCTGTACGATACACTTTCTGACCAGCAGACTTAGGGAGGATTTGTTCCTGTAAAGTACCCCTAGTAAACTCTGCACCCCCCCTAGAAAATCCCGGGTGGGCACACCCTCCAGTTTGCGCACCCCTGCTATAATGTATTAACTTTGGATATGACATTTCATAGAAATGAAAATTAAG